>NW_023416890.1:451951-474061 GCF_002922805.2 Oryzias melastigma | reverse complement strand
TGGAGCTGCAGCAGCAAACACTCCATGATGGAGCAACATTTCACTCAATTTGACAAACAAACAACAAACTTCCTGTTTCTACGATTCAGAAAACATGAAGCAGATCAAGAACAGGCAGAAATCAAAGAATGACAGACAGACAGACAGAGGAATTCTTCCTCTCAGAGGTCCAACAGAGACTTTCAGATGAACTTTGATTTCCCACAGATTAGGATGGAGGAGAACAGGAAGGTTTGGGAGTCAGAAAGGAAACCTTCATGATGTTTGTGTTTATGACAGAAACTCTGTCTTCTGTCTGAGTTCTGGAAAGTTCTGACAGGAATCAGCAGTCAGCTGATCTGTCCCCCTTTGATGATTCAGCAGTTTCACTTCTGCAAACATCAATTGTTTATTCTGTAATGATCCTCAATAAAAAAATCAGTTATTTTCATTTTGATCATAAATTAGTGAAACTAAAAACTGATCACTGAGTGGGATTTGTTCCTCAGTTGTTGATCAGTAAATACATAAAATCTTTAAACAGCAGAGTGATGAGAGTTTGCAGAGAAAGAACATATTCTCCAAACATTCAGAAATTAACAGTCAAGATAGTGAACACAAAGTTACAGAAACAAACAAACAAACAGTTTATTGTCTTTATGGATCTATAGAAGTCTTTACTCACCGTGTGAATTCAGCTGCAGCACAGAGAAGTGATTCTGTTTCTTCCTCTTTTACTTTACTTTAAGAACAGATCACTTCCTCATCTTCTGGTACTTCCATTGACTGTATAAGAGAACTGGACTGAGTGACTCCTCCCACCTGACTTTCAAAACAGGGAGTATCTGCTGGCTTCAAGAAGCCAAAACCCAATAGACTTCTATAAATAAATAACAACTATTAATCAGTCATTCTATTTGTCAGAATAAACTTTGGTTTGATTCATTTCTATAGCATCATCCACCTCCATCCAATGTGCTGAACCCAATGTTAAATCAATGCATAATCAGGGACTTCAATGAGAATATTTTAAAGGCAAACAAAATAAATAATGAATTACAATAACAGTGAATGACTTAATAATTAAAAACAAGAATTTTAAATACAAAAAAGAACTGAGCCAGTTCGATGAGACCATGATTAGGTTTATGTGCTCAAACCTCTTAGAACTACAAATTAATCTCACTGCTATATTTTGAAGCAGCCACAGCCTTTCCACTGAAGCTTTAGGCCAACAGCATATAAGGAGCTGCGATAGTTAAGTCTGCACAGCACAGCATCATGTGTAACAATTTCAAGGTTTGACTTTGAAGAAACTCGATCCAAGTCAAACATCACAGCTGAAAAAAGCATGACCTAGTTACGTTATTTATTTGGAGGTCCAGTTTCAATGCAACAAGTCTCCTTCTGAGATTTATGATGACTAAACATCAGGGTTGTGTATCTTTTCGTCTCACACGTTTCAATACATATCTTGATACATGGGCCATAAATCGATACATAAAAGATTCAACAAACTTTGCTGCTGCAGCCTGGCATTCTCATCTAACAAGTTCCCTTTGGCTCACCTGGCAGGTGTGGCCAATCTCCCTTGATTGGCTGGTGTCCATTTAAGCCAGAGGCAGCCACACCAAGCCAGGCAGGGAGCAGAGCAGCAGGCTGGGTGGTGGTTTGTGTGGTGTTGGTTTGGTGATTGGTTTTTGACATTTGTTTGTTTTGTCCTCAGCAATCTTAGATTGCTGGGTTTTGTTGTGTTAGTTTGGGGTTGGGCCTTGGTAGTTCTGATTTGCGGGCTTTGTTTCATTTCTGTTCATTAGGTAGTTTTCTTAGGCAGCCCTTAGCAGGGAGCTGCTGACTCCGACGGTTGTCATGGCTGGGTCAGCAGTCTCCCTGACTTCTTTTTCTTTTGGCCAAGGTCCCAACTCCATTTTGGTTTGTTCTTTTAACCTTAACCACCAAATTTCTCTGCTTTATTTCAGGACACAGGTTTCCGTTTATTTTAATAAACTGTGTTCCTTTTATGTTGGTGTCCACTCTTTAATGTTATCGTCCCCTCTGATGGATATCCCCTAGACTCTGGGCCAATTTTCCATTGGGGACGTAACATATGGGGGCTCGTCCGGGATCTGTTCCCCTTCGTCCGGGATCTGTATCCCCCCAGTCTGGGTGGGTTAGATTCCATTTTGGACAGGGTTGTGGTCTGTCNNNACACGCCGGTTGGTACAGGGCGGTCATGCATGGCATACGCCTGTCAAATGGCACCCAAAACCCAGTGGGCCAGACGTTGCTTAGACAGTGCCCGCCCCTTGCGAGGGCCAGAGAAGCAAACAAACAGACGATCCGTGGAGCGAAACCCCGCTGTCCCCTCCACGTACCTCTGCAGGGCACGAACCGGGAACAGACACTCCTCCGGGCCACCGGTGCCAAAATGGGCAAGGCACAGTGGCTGGTGGGAGAAAGGCGACGCAGCCACCTTGGGGATGAACGACGCGTCAGGCCAAATAGAGACCCCTGAGCCATCCGGGGACCACCGCAGACAAGTAGGACTGACAGACAGCGCCTGGAGCTCGCCAACACGTTTGGCAGAGGCCATAGCCAGCAGGAAAGCCGTTTTAAAAGAGAGCCACTTGAGGTCAACTGAAGGAAGAGGCTCAAAAGGCGGCAAGCGGAGCGCAGCCAGGACAAGAGTTAGGTCCCACAGAGGAGCCACCAAGCGACGGGGGGGACGTAGGCGACGGGGCCACAGCAAAGGAGGAGGAACCACCATGCCGACGGAAGAAAGCGCTGGAGGGTCCCGGCTGAGGAAGGGGAGCATCAAGCTGGAGACAGAGTTGTCCACGAGGGAGAACCACAAGGGGCATTGAGTGGTGGTCGCCGACGCAAACAGGTCCGTGAGCCTCAGCATCCGGAACGGGATGCGTTTCAAAAAAAATGTTCAAAGCCCGGAGGTCGAGCACGGGACGCAGATCGCCCGTCTTCTTCGGGACAAGAAAATAACGGGAATAAAACCCCCCCGGATCGATCCGGGGATTTACGGGAACAATAGCGCATTTGGTTAGGAGAGAGAAAACTTCCAGGCGCAGAGCATCGATCTCGGCCGGGACAGATATAAGCGTCTCCCGGACGGGGCCTGAGGAGGGTGGACGGCGGCGAAACTGAAGCCAGTAAGCCCGGAGAAGAGTAGAAAGCACCCAGGCGTCCCTGCAGTGCGCAGCCCAATAGTCGAGCTGCTCCGGGGCAAAGGTGCCCACCCTCCGACCACCCATGTCACCTCCGCTCCCCATGCCCTCTGGAGGGCCGGGAGGGGCAACGTCGGAGCGACGAGGGAGAAGAAGAACGGTCCCGAGGTCGGTCACAGCTGGGGGCAGCAGGAGCCGCCGCTGGGCGGCGAGGCTCCGTAAACGTAGGGGTCAACGCAGCAGAACGCAGACCACGACCAAGGGAGCGGTCGAAGAAGAACCCCGTGAACCAGGGCGCCGATGGAGATCCACCAAATGGCTCGATGTCTGAGAGGCCAGGGCCGTTCGCTCGAGCGCCTCCAGGGCGGCAGCGCCAAATAATTCGCCGGGAACCACCGGGACGCCTCGAAGAACCCGCCGGCAGGTCTCAGTCAGGGGTGACTGCGCCAGCCAGACCTGACGACGAGCCGACGTCAGAGTGGTAAGCAGCTGTCCCAGCTCGCGGGACATAAGGGCAAACGCCTGCAGAGACGCATCCAGCAAACCTAGGGTGGGAGCGTCAACGGGCACAGCATCCAAGGAGGCGGCCAGACCTAACAGCAGGTGAGACAGCGAATTTCCCAGTCGACCCATCCGGGCACCAGCATCATAGGCCCGGCAGAGCACGTCGTCAGTGACACGGCACTGAGGGCGCGGGCACCGGACGTCGGGCCGCAAAGCCTCATCAGGTGATACAATGAGGGAAGCCACCGCAGGCTCCACGGAAGGCATCCGACCCAGCATCCAGCTGGCGCCAACACGTTTGGCAGAGGCCATAGCCAGCAGGAAAGCCGTATTAAAAGAGAGCCACTTGAGGTCAACTGAAGGAAGAGGCTCAAACGGCGGCAAGTGGAGCGCAGCGAGGACAAGAGTTAGGTCCCACAGAGGAGCCACCAAGCGACGGGGGNACCCAGACCGTAACGTGGGGCCTCATGCATTGCCGCCAGAGCACGGCCATCGGACGTTAAACGTGAGAACGCCTTCGTGTCGGTCCAGCAGGCATGTAATTCTTGGATATATTCCTCCGACGGGGGCACAGTGAAGGAGGAGGAACCACCTTGCCGACGGAAGAAAGTGCTGGAGGGTCCCGGCTGAGGAGGGGGAGCATCCAGCTGGAGACGGGCCAACGCCGCGCGCACAGCGGAAGCCGCGGACGCGTCATCTCCTCCACGCGACTCAGCGGATGCGTGGGATCCGGAGTCCGAAGCCCCAAGGCTGGCAGCATCGAATTCATCCCGAAACAGGGAATCCGAAGCAACCTCCAACAGGACATCAGCCTCGGGCTCTGCGGGAGCGGGCACAGCAGAGGCCCCGGCACGGTCCCGATCACCTTGAAGAGCCAGCAGGAGAGACTTCATCTTGGCCAATTCGGATGAAAGCTCCTAACCGTGAGGGAACGGCCATCAGGCTCCCTCGAACGGGTGCGAGGCTCCATGGCAGGCAGCGGTGTCGAGGAAGAGCGCTTCCGAGACTGTAGCCGCACGGGAGGTAACTCGGCAGATCCAGGAGACGAGTCCCTCAAAGCCCCCTCCACGGCCTCCAAGCGATCAGCCCTCAAGGCAAGAGGTAGAACGCAGCAGTCAGGGCACCATGCGTCAGCCGTCAGACCCGCACGGAGGTGGTCGACGCCCAAGCAAGTGGGGCACAGGTCATGTCCGTCACCATGCGGCATGGGGGCGTGGCAGGCCCCGCAGCAAAAAGACGGCAACACGACCGATCTGTGTCCAGCAGGTGAGCACTACAGGTGGGAACAGCCAAGGCTCAGTGCAGATAAATACCAGCCAACTCACGACCAAGAACGTCACCGAGCGGAGATGGAAGGAGTAGGCGCGTCCACGTGCAGCAGGAATAACAGCCAGCCCACTGGCAGAAAACGCCACCGGGCTGCCGAGGAAATCCGGAACACCGAAGCCGACCGAGGAGGCTACACACCAGCGGAAGTCAGGGCACGACGGCGCGGCCAACCCACGGGCAGAGAACGCCACCGGGCGGCCACCGGCAGAGCTGCAAACGGGCGGGAGCCCCACTACCACGGCAGCCGGGGAAGCAGGAACACCCGGTCAAGCACGCACCTCTGTAAGAAAAGAAAAGAGACGCCAAAAAGGGAAAGCAGCGGCAGCCTCTGGAGGGCGAGACGCACTCACAACCCCGACGCTGAACGTCACGAGGCACAGGCAGCAGGAAGAACGTGTAACTCACCACGCAGTGGAGACAAACACGGGAACTACTACGCAAACGAGCGAGAAGAAGTTGAGGCTGCGTTCCTGGTGCCACGTGACTTTATAGCCTCACGTGGGGTCACCAGGAGGTCACAGGTGACTTTGTTGTCATTAAATTCTCGAACTACGCATGCGCATGAAGGATCATTCAGTGCTTGAAGCACTGCCTCTGGCGGTCAGGAGGGATGAAATAGAACATCAGTTTTTATTCTTTAGGGGGATATATTCCTCACGCATTTGGTTTTCTGGGGAGCTCTTTCACGGCACGGCCATCCCTTCGGTGTACCGACCGGAAACTCCTCATGATCAGACATGTTGATTTATTTTTAGTTGGTCCTCGATCCCAAATTTTTAAGGAATTGTTGATGAATTTGCCAGATTTCACTGTTGGAGTTTTTCTTTTTTAAAAAGTTAGAAACCGGGTTTTCACTGTCAAGTTCTTTTACCCCGCTTGAAGGGGAAGGCATCCAATGGAGGAAATACTAGCAGGATTCCACTCAAGACTTGATTACTTGTCTTCCACTCTTTTATTTGGATTTTCTTCTCATTTTACAATGGTGATTTTTCCAAATAGAGTTTTGCATTTTTGTGAGCCCAGTGAGCAAACAAGGTGAAAAACCTGTACACAGATATAAATATAATGAGTATTTTTCATTTCATAAATTTTGTTTCATAATTAAATAAGTTACTATAAATAATTACATTTCAAACAATAGCATTACACAAAGTTAAATCAACCCAAAAAATTGTAAACAGAATAAATTTGACAGCGTGGATTTACAAACAATTCACAAAGAAACGCGCACTTGAAGCCGCAAGAAACAGCTGATCCCAGCCCGCACCAAACAGCTGATCGATAACGCCCGTTTATTTCCGCGTTTCCGCATCTTATCGGCTGCCTCTCCACTCTTACTTTTAGATGCCTAGGAAAGTCTCGCGGTTCATGAACGGCCCCCAAAGCTTGTTTCTGTCTGATGCCGAGTCAGATCAAACTTTTCTTCAGAAAACACTCGAATCACTATGTACATGTCGGCGCGCTGACGTGGTGACGCAGCTCAATTGCTCACCTGGTGCACTTGACCTACTTTCGCGATCATCTTTTTATTTATTGTTTTTTTTCTCTTTTTTTTTCTTTTAAAATATATATTGAAACCTTAGTTTCTCCGAGTTTGACTTAACACCCATCTGGGCGCCTCACCTGGCGGTACAAAACCCTGTTGATGTCATGGAGCCGATCCCACTGTTTGAGCAGGGCCAACACAGAGGGGGACAACTTCTTCCGCTCCTCTGCATCTGGACGTCTCTGGCGTCTCTGAAAATCCAAGAAAACCCAGATTGTAGGATATGCCTGTTGGTACTGACCCAGCTCTACAGGTGTTCTCTCAACAAAAGCAGCAACTGAAGCATGGGTAGCCTCAACAGGCACTGGGCCCAGTGCTTGCCGTAGAACTGGTGGAGCAGAGGTACCTGGAACTACCAAATCCACATCAACACTGTTCAAAGAGTGCTGACGCGACAGCGAATCTGCATTTTTGTTGTCACGACCAGGCCGGTATTTTATGTCAAAGTCGAAAGCCGCCAGCTAAGCTGCCCAACGCTCTTCTGTGGCCCCAAGCTTAGCCGTGGATAGGTGACCTAGGGGGGTTGCTATCTGTATAGACCACGCACTTCTGGCCCAACAGATAGTCCCGGAACTTCTCAGTCATGGCCCACTTAAGGGCCAAAAACTCCAGTTTCATAGAGCTGTAGTTTGACATGTTCCGTTCGGTGTGCCTCAACCCCCTGCTTGCATATGCTATTGGTCGCACTTTCCCATCCCGTTCCTGGGAGAGTACACCCCCGAGACCTGCATAGCTGACATCTACCTCCAGTATGAAGGGCAAGGAGAAATCTGCATATGCCAACACCGGAGCAGTAGTCAACTTCACCTTCAGGGTGTCGAAGGCCTGTTGGCATTCTTCTGTCCACTCACCAGGTTGAGTCTGGGGGCTTCTCCTGCTTGGCTTCCTTGCGCCCCACTCTGCTGCCAGCCTATGGAGCGGTGCCGCCAACTTGGCAAAACTTGGCAAAAAAGAGGGACCGAACCTTATCTTGATCCTCAGTCGACAGCATGGACAAGTAAAGGTCCCATATTTTGGCTGGCACCGTTGACAATGCAACCTGTGAGCCCACGGTAGCCACCTCGTTGACCCCAGCTGGAAGGCTAACAACATGAACCGTGTCCAGGGTGCCTAGAAGAGTGTGAGAATTCAAAGAAACATCAGTAGAGCCAACGTTAACGATGGGGACATATACCGTGCCTCGAACCACCTCCACTAAGGAGGGGGAAGCCAGGAGTCCAGCGGGCAGTTGGCAGTCCGAGGGATCAAACAGCACTGTACGATCGGAATACTGTTCTAAGCAGGTAGCACCTACAAATTTCATGGTCCCCCCTTGTATGCGACATCCCCTCTTTCCCCTGACCTTGACCTGCCCTGGTAAGGTACGAGATTCTTGTGTCAGGGCATGATGACACTGCTGCAATGCCTGCACCACCGACTCTGGAACCCCTGAAATGAAGGACTGCTCAAACATGGCCATCCCCTGCTGGCCAAACAGTTCATGGCAACACTTTCGCAGTACATTCATCCCTAAAACGCCAAGTGCCTGAGGGACAATGATACTGGGTGGGTCTTTAACAACCAACACCCCGCAATTCTGCATCAGTTTACCACAAAACTGAATATCCAACTCCAAGCACCCAATGTAGGGGATGGACAATCCATTTGCCGCTTTAAGCTGCAACCATTTACTGCGATGGGGGCGTTCTTTGCTCCAAGGCTCAAAGTGTTTCTGAAAGAAACTTTGCGTAAGGGTAGATACCATTGATCCAGTATCTACCAAACACTTGACCTGAACACCCCCCATGTCTACATTTAAGTAAGGACACTCGGAAATTAACAGGCCGGCATCATCAATATCCCCAGACATCTGCTGTGAGCCCATCCCTGCCCCACCTAAACTTTGGCTCTGCGGTTTAGTGGGCGCTAGTTTTCCGAAGCCGGAGGTTTAGCTTTACCCGACCAGGATGAGGGTTGGGAAATTCTGATGCCGTCACATTCTCTTGCAAAATGGCCAGTCTGCCCACAGCCCCTACACACAATTTGCTGGGTTGCGCGGTTTGCGGTTCTGCTGGTGCGATTTCTGCAAAAGACCAACATTCCTTGTGAGTTCATTTCACTGTTCCTGCTTGGATCCAATCAGTTCTTTTAACTCACCAGTTTTGGACATTGGACGAGTGTGTATGATCTCATGGGAACAACCCTGCATCCCATACTGTGTACCATTGATCAAAGGGACCGAGCTACTCCGGCCTCTAGTGCCACCCTGCAGACCTTCATGTTCCCATCTCATGGCCTCCCTCCTAACATCCAACAAAGTAGAGTCTGGACGGCCTCGAACCCACTTTTTTAACTCACAGCGCAGCAAGCTGTCCCACACGTGTTCAGTGAACTGGTCCCTCAGCAGCGATTCTGCATTCGTCATCCGGCATGGCGACTGCTGTTTCACCCTTTCCATCAAACTCATCACCGCCAAGGAAAATTCAAGCAAACTCTCCCCGTCCTGCTGTTTCCTAGAGAAAAAGGCCTCCTGCAACGAAAGATAGGATTGTGAGCACCCATACAGCTCTCTCAACACAGAAGTTATTTTTGCAGGGTCAGATTTTTCTGCTCTAGGCCGAAACTTGATCTCAGCTCGTGCTTCCCCTTCCAGGTGATCGAACATAAAAAAGGCCTGTTCAGACCCAGAAAAATGTCTGGCCCTACTGCAGGCTTGTACCTCTTCCAACCACTCATCAAGAGAGAGGTTGGACATCCCACTAACTGTGGGGCATCTACAATCCCTGGGAATAAAAATTAGTCTCTCAGTTACTGGTCCTGAAGCTATAGGAGGAGAGTCTGAGGTCACATCACTACTAGAGCCCGCAATAGGGTCTGGCTGAGTTAGAACCTGTTCCCGACGCAGCCTCTCATTATCAGCCTTAAGCTGGGCAACAAAACTCCTCAGCTCTTGGAGTTCTTCCTCCATATTTGTGCACAATGAAATATTGTAGACCCTGAGGACTCAAGAAATGTGCTGCTGCTTTGCCTTAATATAAACAATAAACACAGAAGCAATGTTAAAACACAAAGACAATGTTAAAACATAAAAGGACCAATTAAAAATAATAAAAACACACCAGCCTCTGCCTTCAATGTTAAAGATTCTGCCAACAACGCCAAGTGTGGCAACACGAGCGGTTCGGCTACGGGGTGTATTGGACACACTAAAATTTATAACCGCAGGCTCACACAGGGCACGGACGCAGTTCTGGGAGTTTTAAAAAATATATAATTTATTACAATTAAGATATGCTCAGCCCTCCTGTACCTACCAGACCAGGTCGACAGGTGGGGAGGGATACCCAAAATAATAAAAATCACCCCACACACACACACGTGCACGATTCCACGCAAATAGTGAAGGGATGGGGGAGCCCAACCCAGGGAGCACAGCACACGCAGGTCCACTCCACCACCTGAAACCCGGTTCTTGCAGGGGGCTGGCTCTAAAAACAGATTAAAAGGAAATACAAAATTATAAAAAGCACAGGTACACAAAACTAAAAGTGGTTAAGATGGCAGATTCTCCTCAGAGTCCTGGGTGGTGGCCAACTTTCCTAGCCTCAGAGGAAACTTCCAGCACTGCACGCTCTTAAACGCTGCAGTGACCCATCTGTGGTGGTGCAATGGCGCCATCAGCCAGCCCAAGATACAGTGGACTGACACAGCGCCAGCTTCCGAGTCCAGTGACGAGCCAAGGTAGTCACCCCCAAGCGTCCTGCTGTCCACGCCGAGGCAGCTGGCCAAGGGTGGAGTGAAGAGGGTAGAGGCACTTGGGTCGCGCAGAGGCCAGTCCAGTCCACTCTCAGGCCACAACCACAGTATAAAAGGAATTATAAAATCCTAATAAAAATGACAAAGGCCGCATGGCAGGGTAAAAGCAGGCAAGGTGACAAAGGTAAAACAGGTGAAGCAGGCAAACCAGGCAAAGCAGCAGGGGCTCACGGTCTGACCCTGTGGAGGACAGGCAGGGGATCAGAGCAGCACAATCACTTTAAACACAGGGTGAAGGGCCAAACACATACCGTCTGTCCTGCCAAATCACATGCTTTCAGGGTGCAGTGGAGAGGGGACCCTGGTGCTACAGGTTCATACACCGGGTTTCAGGTGCCCCACTGACTGGGCCTGGAACCTTTAGCACAGTGCGGCGTCCCCTCGCCAGAGTGCAGTGTGCAAGCACAAAGCAACTCTGCCTTTTATTGGTTCCATCACACCCTTTTGGCAATCCAGAGGATTGCCAACACCTGTGTAGCAGTTGCAGCCCATTTCATCCTACTACATAATGTTTGTTATGATGTTCAAACATGGCATAAAATCTTAGGTCACTGTAATTATGAAGATGTACTGAAGTTAGAAAGTGTTACAGATGGAATAAAAGTTAAAGATAAAACTGAGAAGCCTAACATGACATGTGAAGTATGCATAAAAGGTAAATTTGCTCAAAGTAGAAATAGAGAGTCTAATGATAAAGCTACTAAATCTCTAGAACTTGTACATGTTGATTTGGCTGGACCTATAGAACCAGCTGCAAAAGATGGATTTAGATATGCATTAGCTTTTACTGATGATTATTCAGGAGCTGTCTTTACCCATTTCCTAAAAGCTAAAAGTGATACTGTTAAAGGAACAGAAAAGTTTTTTGCTGATGTTGCAACATTTGGGAAGATCCAAAGCAGCAACACTGGGTAGCTGCAAAGCATGTGTTGAGATATTTAAAGGGCACTGTAAACCAGGAAATGTGTTTCAAGAAAAATGATGTTGTACTTGTTGCATACAGCGATGCAGATTAGACAGAAGATCCAAATGGCAGGCGAAGTATGACTGGTTATTGTTTTAGTTTGTCTGAAACTGGACCTCTTATTTCCTGGAAGTCAAAGAAACAACCAACAGCTGCTTTATCAACTTGTGAGGCAGAATACATGGCTTTGACAGCCACTACACAGGAAAGCATGTATCTGAAGAACTTACTGACAGGAATGGACACTGGATCTAACTATTTGCCAGTGACTATTTTTGAGGACAATCAAGGTGCAATTGCTCTTGCTAAAAATCCCATTTCAAGGCAAAGATGCAAACACTTTGTATGATCTGCGTTGTGTGATGGAAAACTAACTATATGTTATTGTCCTATAGTTGACATGGTGGCGGATATTTTCACCAAGCCGGTAACTAAGGTCAAAATAAATAGATTTCTGCATTATATTTGTGGAGTGTAAGTGATTATGGACACATTGTGCTGCATGAACGTTTGTCATTATTTGTATTGTCAGTGCAAGAACAAGTGGGGTGTTGAGTTTTACTTTTGTGTTCTTTGAACTGAAATCACTTCATGTTTGGGAGGAGCAACATTTGTGGAGGTGTTCTCTATCTTAAATAAATTGCCCTCACATGCTCCTGCATGCTTGCCAAATGAGAAGTGAGACTCTGTCTGCTCATTTGTTCCTCCGTTATGCATTTTCATTGGTGATTTCCAGCCTTTGAACAATGGCAACGCCAACAGTTTTCTTAATTTTCCACAGACAAAGCTGTGACTTGTTCAACTCTCATTCAATGACCTTTGAGGCTTCTCTGCTCCTTTTGTCAGGATTTCAACATAATGTTAGAACACTTCAGTCAGCTGAAGCAGTGTCTGTTACCTAAACTACAGCCATATTAAGAACAGTGTGTTGTTTATTCCTGCTCAGATACAAATGATATTGCTTTACCTGCTTTACCTTGGTTAACCTGCCAGACAGGTGTACCCCAACCCCTCCAGACATACCTCCTTCACTTCACACCCCTGAAAACAAAGTGTTTGGACCTGCAGGCATTGTGTCTGATGGACAGATGCTGTAAAGAAGGCCAGCCGATCCTACCTGTAAGTCACACCTTCCTGTGGAATGTGAGTTATGCACCTTTCAAGGGCATGGCTCTTCATACCTGCTTGCATACTCACCAGTACTTTCAGTGCAACACAAACACCAGAAATGGTTTCAGTGAGCTTCTCACCTGCTACCATGCCAACAATATTACTATTTCTGAGAAAAAAACAACTTGCTTTTTCTGAAAAATAGGCGATCAAAACTATTTCACTTAAAGACTCACTCCAAAGAAATGGTGTCTTTAGTGTTTTTAACATCTTCTTGTAGCACTCATGATGGAGGACATGTATAAAAGAATTCAGGATTACAACTGTGTTTCTGAGGATTGATTTTTTCAAATCAGGATGAATCAGGAGCACATAAAACCCACAGTTTAAAAAA
This sequence comes from Oryzias melastigma, assembly GCF_002922805.2. NCBI lineage: Eukaryota > Metazoa > Chordata > Actinopteri > Beloniformes > Adrianichthyidae > Oryzias > Oryzias melastigma. Next base: position 461,261 of record NW_023416890.1, on the reverse strand, counting down.
ACTTTGGTTTGTGACGCAATAACTGTCGTGGGTGGGGCCAAAGTCTCCTTTCTCTGCTTCAATTCCGATCCATCCACTTGCGAACAAATTAATTAATGTCTTCCTTTTCCTCATCTGAGTTGCCATCTGGCTCAAGACTTTGTGCCAGAATTTCTCCGATATTGATGCCCCCCCTTTTTGATATGCTAATTTTAGCTTGAGCTATGAACAGGAAAAGTTGTAAAAAAAAAAAAAAAAAAAAAAGGGCTGATGGGAAATTAGCTGAATGGTAACTTCTGCGCCAGCTGTCCTGCCCACAATTCAGAGGGGAATTTCTGATTAACTCCTGGCACTCCTCAGACAATGTCTTAAAAAACAAAGATTTTTGATTTTTGCTAAAATGACATAATCATAATTCTTTTTCTAAACCAGTTTTGTCCTTTTCAGGGTCACAGGGCTGCTGAAGCCTAACAGAATACATTTGGACAGGTCACCAGTCTGTCACTTTCAATTTAGAAAAAACAATGAATCTGTGAACCATGTTTTTGGACAGTGGGAGGAAGCCAGAGTCCCTGGAGAAAACCCACACATGCATGGAGAGAACATGCAAACTCCACACAGGGTTGTCCACTGATCTCCACCCAGATTGGGTCCTTAGGCAAGACCCTTGAAGCTGCTGCCTAACTGGGTCCCTGTGCCCTTCAAATACAGGGTTGTATCAGTGAGGGCATCCGGCGTAAAAACTCTGCCAAAACACTGATGTGAAATAACGGGTGCTGATACGCTGTGGCAACCCCAAAAATTGGATAAGCCGAAAGGTGAAGAAGAAGAAGTTTAGCTATTGTTTATATTTTATGACCGACCTTCTGCTTCTCTAGTACCGGCATGAAGCCCAATGAGGCAATTGTTTTTGTGATATTGGGATATATTAATAAAATTGAATTGGATATATACTTGGCAGCAGAAATCACAAAAACAATACCATTCTGAAGTGTCCACTTGTAGACAATTTGATCCACTTCACTTTCCTAGTCCGAGCTGGCATCTGGCTCAGAGCAAGACGGTTGGACATTTCCGATATTACTTGACATTTTTATATAGCAGCGTTAAAGATTTATGCAAGCGAGACATCACTACCATCATCAGAAAGGGGGGATCAGAGGCGGGGCTACTCAGCTCAGCACTAACGGCCACGCCCATGTAGAGGAGATTTTAGAAAAAGAGGCTTTTAAAGACATTTAGTTTGCTGGTTAAAAACTTTTTCATTCATTCATCTTCCCGACCGCTTTGTCCCTGTCGGGGTCGCGGGGGTGCTGGAGCCTATCCCGGCTGCTGATGGGTGAAGGCGGGGTACACCCTGGACAGGTCGCCATGTCTGTCGCAGGGCCTCAATCACACACACATTCACTCTCACATCCACACCTAGGGGCAATCTAGAGTCACCAATTAACCTATGAAGCATGTTTTTGGACGGTGGGAGGAAGCCGGAGTCCCCGGTGAAAACCCGCGCATGCACGGGGAGAACATGCAAACTCCACACAGAAAGGTCCCAGCCGGGATTCGAACCGGGGCCTTCTCGCTGTGAGGCAAGAGCGCTAACCACTGCCCCACCTGGTTAAAAACTTCATAATCATAATTAAAACACTACTAGGACTGTTTGAAAAAACTGTCATAAGGGGACTTTAAAAATACAGATACTCATACAAATACTCTCCTGAAAATGCTTTCCTGGTAGTGCCTTCTGTAAGTATTTTTGCTGTTATTATGCATGGTAAATAATGCCTTACAGTGCTTATAATTGTAAATAAATCAATGACAACTTGGAGAAACTTTCACATTGCTCAGGACTTTTATGTTATAAAGTAGCAGTCTCACAGAAACAGCTGGCAGATTGAAAACAAGTCTGCTAAAAAAAAAAAGATGACTATCAAAATTCAAAGATGACTATCTAAGCTGACTCTCTATGGCTAACGGCATGCTGCCTTTGGTTTTCCTAAAACTTCTCCACTCCAGAGGGAGATGATGCAGTCTGACGTGAACAGTGTGGGATACACAACCCAGGATGCCTGTGACACAGTTGTGAGTTTTTTCTTTTGTTTTGACTGCCATTTTGTGTTTTGCAGGTCATCTGTCACTCCTCCTGGATGGTTCCTCCTTCTCTGGTGCTCTCTGTGGAGGAGTGCACAGCTGTCTGCACTTTGCAATTAAGACTATTTAAGTTCCAGCATTTCAGTTCTCAGTGTTGGTGTGTCCCTGTTAGGACTGTGTGTTTCCTGTTTTAGCCGACACTGAGGTTTTCAATTCTTTAGGGTTTTTCTTAGTCTTTAGTTTTTTTTGCCCTTTTGCAGTTTTCCCTCTTGTGAGGTGTCTTTTGTTCATTAAAATACATATACTGTATTTCCGAGTCCAAGCCTGATTCTCTCTGCTCCTGGGTTCTTGTCACCCCAGCCCACACAGCCTGGCTATGCGCTCTCCTCTTATTCCTGCACAGTGTCTGAACATGGCAGCCTCCTCAGAGGCAGCTGCTGCTCAAGGCAGCAGCTTTGTATTTTTGTATTTTTTAATTCTTATATTTGTATTTTAAATTCGTATGTTTATTTTCATTTTGTATTTGTGCTTGAAACAAAAAAACAGTAAGGCATCGATCCGGGGTACCCAGACACCCAGCCGCCCATCTAACTTCTGTTTAGTGTTCACTATTTAGGTTTTTCGTTGGGCCTAATAGTTTTGTTTTTTTTCTAAATTTAGATAAACGATTATTCAATTCCATATGTGAGTTCATTTTAATGTGATGGACTTACTAACATTCACAGAGGATGGGGGGCAGCAGTTTGGGTTTTGGTGATTTAAAATCTATGAATCTCAGTAGAATGGTAGAGGTGCTGTTAGAAGTTCCACTTTCTATGAGCACATTCTCTTCAGCTGGAGTTGCAGGAAGGCTTTTAAGAAGACCCCCACATTTCAGGACCACACAAAAGCCTGCTCACTGCAAAGACCAGCCAGTTCTGTAGTGAACCTATCAGAGCTGAGCACGTTGTCAGAAGATTATCATGCAGTTAATATGTAAGCACATAAAACATTGCACCCTGCCCTGATCCTCTGATCCACCCAGCCTCCCCCTCCCTCCTTGGGTAGGTAGAAGAATGCAGCTACAGCGTGCACTGTCACCTTTATTTTGCACGCCAGGGTGTGGTCCAGTTTCCACAAGAACAGGTGGAATTCACCCTGAGTATGCAGACTAAAAGTTGTTTCTAGAGAACACGTTCTAGAACATTTTTAGAGTCAAAACATTTGTTGTGAGCTTTGTCTTGAGTTTCATTTTAACCCTAGAACACTTTGGCTATAAAAAGGTACACCATCATTTTCACTCGACGTAATTTACCAAACAAAAAGAATTTCCCAGAAAATAATAGATCAAACAATGACAACACATGATAAATTAGAGTATTTTTCTTTTATTTTTAACTTTTGTATATGTAACAAAATAGAAAATAAAAACAGGAAGATCTTAAAAAATATGCTTTAAAATTACTGAAAATTTAGGAATTTGAGAACAAGAAATTCCTAAAAAAAATAAACAATGATACTGGAGACTTGGCCTTTGGTCCATCAATTAAAGAGACATGTGAGACTTTACCCATCATACTCAGAAAAATGTATCATATTGAATAGCATGTAAATTATTTTGCCTGGGTGAAAATCACCTAGTGATAGTTCTCTAGGGTTAAGAACAGGGACGTGCACAGGACTTTTGAGTGGCAGGGCCTCAAAGTCAGAAATGGGCAGCAAAAACACTTCTTTTTGTTCTTTAAGCAATATGTAAATAAAGGATTTTTAAAAAATAAATTACTAAGAGATAACTATCATGTCCTGTGTTGGTGAAAGTGATACAAGTGTCATTTTTATATGTAAACAGTTTATTGTCATAGACTTGGAAAACATCCAAAGCATTACAACACTGGAGGATCTTTATTTTAGCATTGTGATCAGCAGAATCAACATGAATCAAGTTTAATATTAACTGTAATATTTTAAACACAGATCCAACAACTTCCTTCCCCAGAATGCTGAAATTATTAATATTTAATGTCATTATCAGACTGTTGGTGTGAGGATTTTAGTGTTTCAGTGGAGTTTTAGTCGTAGTCTGTCTCCTATCAGTCACTTCAGGTTCATGTTGATCATCTGCAGCTGTTTTCATTTCTGTTCATTGTCTTCAGTGTATAAAACTGTCTGGTTTTCAGTTTGACATTGTCAGGCCATCTGCTTTATTTCTCCACAGGTTTTTGTCCTGTTTTAGTTTCTTATTTAACTTCAGTTTCTACCACCAAGCCCAGTTTCATCTGTTTTGGGTTCGGACACATTTTCCTGCTTTTGACAGCTGAGCCCAAAGTGACTCTTGTTCTATATGAACAGCTGCCTAAACTCTCTTTTGAGCGTCTGTATGAAGTTCAACACTTTTACTGCAGCTTTTGTACTGCAGAGGAATCCTGCATGATGGTTACTGGAGATGCTACAGCTACAGCTACACACACTAAAAGACACATCGAAAGAATCAACGTGGATCACGTTAAAAGTTGTTTTATTGAGCATGAGTTTCCTTTTGGCTAACATGACAATCTAATGCTCTGCATTCTCCGCGGCTCACCAATCGCCTCATTTCTAACGTGTTTACATCACGTGACTGTCGGGTACGGTGGCCGTTTTGGTTCAGTGTTTGTGCTCTCTGTTTGTTTTAGTATTCAGAATGAATGAATCTCAGATTGAATGGAAGTTCAGTCAGATTGGTGACGAACTGAGACCACCTTAAAAGATGGGTCAGAGAGCGGTTCCTTGTACAACCGTGGTGTCGAGGTAGTCATCTCCTGCCCGGAGACGCATTCTGACAAGGGATAACTTCCTTGGCACCAAAGCTCCACGGAGAAAGTGCATGTTTGTTGTAGTTTGGGGGCGGAGCTGTCAGAGCAGACTCTTCCTGCACGGAGCTGTTGGCATCAATCTTACGTCAGCACGTTTCCAACCGCTCGTTTTCATAGGTATGGCAGAAGGTGCTGCAGACAGTGCAGGTTTTTACAGGATTACTCTTAAATGCAAGAACGGATCAAAATGCTGTTTTGGGGTTCTTTACAGAGAGGAATGAACAGTAATATGCGTTTAAAACCTCAAAAAGTAGAATTTTCATGGTAGGGCACCTTTACCACATTTAGATTGTGGGATTTTGGTAAAAATAAAACAACAACAAAAACAAACCTAATGATCATGATTAAAACACTACTGGGAACTTTAAAAAAAATTGTCATGGGAGACTTTAAACACATGATTTTGTTATGTTTTCAAAGAATTGAATACAGTAGTTCTCTGTGCTTCTGTTTGGTGCAGTGCGATTCAGATGTTGTTCCTCTTTCCCATTCCCCTCCGAACAGAGGCCCGTTCCAAGAAGCAGGTTCAACAAATTTAGAGTTCAAACCTGAACTTACAGTCACTGGACTCAAAATTCTCAAACTCAGGGTTTTCGGTTCCAGAACAGCTGAAAATGTTTGATTCAATCAACTTGAAGTTGTTAGAACCAGAATCAGGTGCGAGCGTCGCGACCATAAAAAGCCCTGATCAATGGAGCAAAGACAGCACGATTCACCATGGCAACGGGAACAAACGCCTGAGTTTAGTACTTCCGGCGGCGGAAATGGATAAGTTCCTTCAAGCAAATGCGACTATAGGAGCGCATTTTCTGCAAGAAAAGCAACACAGCTGCAGCGGTAGAACAGAGAGAAAATATCTGCAGTTATTTGAATCATTTCTAATAATGAATAAATGATGTCAGGAAGGTTATTTTGTCACTTGCTGAGTAAGGAGTGGTTTTTGATCTGTTACTAATTTAACCAGTAATCTCCGTAATCACATGAATGACCAGTTTTGGTAAACCCCCCCCCCACACACACACACACGGATATCACTGCACGCTAAAAAAGAAACTGTAGCTGCCTGGCATGTGTTTAAAAAAGCATTTATTTAATTTTCATTCTCAAGACTTAAAACATATTCGCCGAATTATTTTTTTAAGCATAAAAATAATTTCCGCAGCCAGGAATCGAACCCGCAAACTCCGCAGTGGGAAGCAGCGTTGCTGACAACCGAGCCAACGTTTGACGCTAGTGCCAGACGGTAGATGAGTTGAAAGGCTTTCTCGGCTTTTGATATTCAATCATTTCTATTGTTAAGGGTTTAAAATAAGGAAAAGAAAACGGTATTTTTTAATAGCGAGTCCCTGGAAAAACTCACTATTTATAATATCGCTGAAATAAAAATGAATTGGGAAACTGCAGTCAGTCGACTCGTGTCCTCCAAATCCTCTACCGACGTAAATAACATTTCCTCTGGATTAATCAGCCTCCTCTCTACGTGATCCTCTGAATGAACATGTCATTTTGGTTTCTGCGTGGTGGAAACGTGACGTCTCTAATGTGAATGTTCTCTAAATGTTAATGATGAACTCATATTTGAACATCCTTCACTTTAAAAAGGGGCGGAGACCTCAGAGAACTCTAAGTTTCCTGAAGAAAACCTGCTACCGACCAGGTTATGTTACAGACTCAGTTACCATAGTGATTGATTCTGAGTTCATCCTAACCTGCTTCTTGGAACGGGCTTGGTTTCGCCCACTTTCCCGGGTTTGAGTTATCTCTCTTTCTGGAACCGAAAACTCAGAGTTTTACTGAATTTAGAGTTCACGAACTCAGAGTTCCAACAAAACCTGCTTCTTGGAACGGGCCCCAGGAGAGCAGGGAGCGGGAGAGATTTCAGATTCCTGGTGGATCATCTGTGCTCCTGTTCTTGGCTGTGGACCTCAGCCCCAACTGATGAACTCTACTTAAATACGTATTTGTAGAATTAGATAAGCTAATCATCTTTAACGGTCCTGGTAAATCGTCTTTCTGTCCTGGGATAGGATTTCTCCTTTTCTCCTGGACATTTCTATGGTTTCTTCATTTTTTCCTGAATCAGGCTTTTTTTTTTTAGCAGATTTTCCTTAATGAGAAGGAGGGATACGTTTTAATTAGTCTGTTTAGTTTAGCAATCAGCTTTTGTTTATATTGTATGACTGACCTTCTGCCTCTGTACAATTACGGGCATGAATCCCAATTAGACAATTATTTTTGTTTTGTTTTTTTTTTGTTTTTGTGATATTAAGATATATAAATAAAATTTAATTGAAATCTCTAACAAAAAGCAGAAGCAGGTGCTAGTCTGCATTGACCTTTCTTCATTTAAGAGAACTTTTAAAACCCATCTTTTTAAAAGTGCTTTTTAAGACAGCTGGAGACTATGTTTTCTTGGAGGTCAGCCCATATTCGTCATAGCTTTATTGAGGCCTCTCCTGCTGCCTGAATAAAGCCCAAAGCATCACTAAAGACAGATTCCATCAGGGCTATACAACTGTCTTAGCCCCAAAAGGACAGAAGTTACTACCTTACTCATTTACTTTTTAAATTACTTTTAGACATTTTGTTAGAGGAGTTGCTGTTACGTTTTAGTTGTATTTGTACAATGACAATAAAGCTATTCTATTCTATTCTAATCTATACAGATAATTCCAAAAAAAGAAACATAATCTTAATAGTGAAATAACAGCTCACATTAGGGTGGCTCTTCCGTGTAATCCATGAGTAAGCAAAGAACAGGAGAGAAAAACGAAATGATTCATGAACTTTACGGCTGCCATTTTCTGATGTCGAGTGTTGCATTCCGAACGCAGGTGAAACCCACCTGAGACAGGTGAAACAGGAGAGACAGCAGTTTTAAGGTCACACCCTCATCTGCTCCAGCAATTCCATGCAAGCGCGCACGCAAATATGTAGAGAGCTAAAGAAGAAGCAGCCGCCCCTTTCCTGCAGGTATGTTTGAGTGCCTGTTGGGTAGCGTTTGTTTCGGGGCGTGGCTTGTCACTGGCAGCCAGGTGAGCAACTCGCGTCTGCGGGAGGCGCCTCGGTGACATTGGGAAGGACGCACAGACACGCCTCTCAAACGACACCTGCGGCGCGAGCGCAGCGCTCCTTATTCTGTCTCACCTGTGTCTCGTGAGCGCGTGGTTGTAGGAGCTGAGAGGTGATCCAACATGCTGAAGAAAAAGAGCAAATCATCGGTGGTCACGCCACCCAAACCCACGTGAGTCTTGCGCGTGTTCGTCTGGGAGATACTTGTCCCGGTTGTGGGCTCAAATTTACGGACTCTGAGGCCGAGCGCGCGCTCCTGCTTCTGGAGAAAGAGATAAAGAGCGCGCACCAGCCCTGTGAGGGAGCTGAGTGTGCTGTATCTGTGAAAACTCTCCTTCATCAGGTCATGTCCTCACAGGATTCTGGTTTTCCGCTGAGCTGGACTTCAATGGTTAATTTAAAGTTTCTCCAGTCATCTGGGTCTGTTCTGCAGCTGACAGAGAGTTCTGGTTCTGTGTTTAGAGAAGGTTTCTCCATTTGGACACAGATGTCTTCTTGGACTCTCATTAAGCAATCTGTCCTCTGTCCAGATTGGGGTGGAGAACCGCTCTCCTGACTGCCTGGACGGCAGACCTGTTGTTCCGCTTTTCTGAACCAGTTTTTGTCTTGCTGTGTTGGATTGGATCTGTAGGAAATCCCCCCTGATTTTTAGTAAACCTTCCAGTTTAATATGTCTGTTCCTGCTGCCACACCTTTTTCTCAGGTCAGAGCTCTTTGCATCTGCAAAATTTCTGCTCATTTGGTCCTGAACGCATGTAGAACTTCAAAAAGAGGACAAATCCAACAACAGGCAGGTCTATGCAGAGTATCCAGACAGGAGCTAAATCCTGTCCTCGAAATCTTGTGATGTGAGATTAAGCTTTAATTACTGACTGCTTTTCTTTATGGGGTTTCATCATTTTCATTTGGTTTGCGTGAAAGAAAGTAGTTGTGGTAAACCAGCAGGACACCATTTTTCACAGATGAGGCTGCACAAACATTCTGCCACGGCTTCCATAGAACACAGTGCCTGTTTAAACTTGTCTTTGAGTGCCAAGTGTTGAATGATGGCGTTTGAGCTCATCCGCTGCAGGGAAGGGGGGACTCCGCTTCTCAATAAACCTGCTGTCTATTTTATCGTGAAGCACAGAGGTGCATCATCTGCATGGCTCCATGGTTCACAATGTGCTGGGGGCAAGCTTGCTTGGCTGATGCAACTTTGAATACTGATGATGAGGGGCGGAGGATGATGACAGAGGATCTGGTTACAGTTTTCTAACTTTGTCCTCCACATGCTGCAGAATACTTCTTTACACAAGTTTTTGTAAAAAGTGTCATCAGCTCACATCACCATGCTAAGA
>NW_023416890.1:433404-451933 GCF_002922805.2 Oryzias melastigma | reverse complement strand
ACACACACACACACGCACACCTCCTCTCCATTGATGGAATGGTGAGAAAAATCAGTGGAAATTCCTTCAAGCTCTTCAGATTACCTGCTTTCATCATGAAAGCAACATCCTTCTGCTTCATCTAACCACATTGATCAGAAGGATGCAGCAGAACACTTTCATATTTTTGTGTTTAACACATCTGTGTAAGCAAGCCTGATGCAGCAGCTATTCCTAAGTTTGCAGTATTTCTCTTTGAATTGATGTAGTCTAAAACATGTTTACAGTATGGGGGGGTGTCTATTTCTTCTGCCAAAATCGTGCACTTTTGTCAAAGAATTCGCTTCTTTTTAAGTGTCCTCTGTCAACGGCTTTCCAGGACTGAAGGCAGAGAGTCTTTGACTGTGTTCTGCTGTAGAGGCAGTTGTACTGTGCCTATCAGAGTGCATATGAAGGCTCGCCAGACCTGTTCTGTGGGTTTAACAGGGAGGTGCATGTTGTGAATCAGCGTGCCTGTTCAGTGTGTGACCTGACAGGGTGTGTCTGCTGGGTGGCATTATGCGGGAACCTGATGGACCAGATTCCTTCAAATTTCAGCTGTGTGTAACCAACTAAAGTGACATCCCGCTCCCCTTCCCGAGCCACACCCTACAGAAGACTGGGATCTCCTTTAAACCATATCAGTCTCTACTGCAAGTCTGCAGGGCATAACATGTGAAAGTTTATTTCAACTGATCACAACTATTAAAAAGAAAACATTCTATTAAAAATCTGCATGTCTGCCTTCATTTCTTTTAGTGCCGCCCCCACAGAGCTGAGCATTCTGATTGAGAAGTTACAGAAGAATGCTGACAAGGTGGAGAGGAACATCATTGAAATCGAGCAAAACCTGAACAAGGTAAAAAGAAGGGTCTAAAACTCATTTACAAACATGACTCAGATGTTTTGAGATCTTTCTTTCCCACCAGACAGTCAATTCTGAGCTTATTTTTAAAGCTAAATTACATTTTACTTCAAAACTGCTGAATCAGATGAAAATGTATGCCATTTCATTGTACCGTACTTGTGCTGTTACAATGACAATAAAGGCTTCTGATTCTGCAAAGCAAAACTGGTCTTGCAAGAACTGAACAGTGTGAATATAGAACAGAATCCCTTTTTTACTTAAATGAAAATTCCTTGTACATCAATTTTCCAAAAAATAAAAATCCACAAGAATGTAGTGCAAATATTTTAGTAGTTGAGATCGCTCTGATGTCGTCCTCAAGCGCAAAAACTGCCTGGCAGATGTGCACCCCAGTTCTTTCAGCCGGATCTGAGAACATGTGCTGTGTCAATGATGTTGATGTTCTATCGGTCTTACAAGCAGACAAAATGGAGAACATCTGGATCATTAGAAACACATGAAGACCTGCGGGTCAGTCTTGTCTGTAGCTGACATTGAGTGTCTGCTGGAAATTTAGGACGTCAAGACAAATAAAGATCTGCTTTACCAAACATATTAAAACCCAAAAGTTACAAAATTCAAAACAATTATAAATCCTTGCATAATTAATATGAGGACAAAATGTTTGTGAAAATAAAATAAATAAAAACGATGACTTGGTGGTTTAGACAAGTCGTAATGTGACTCTTTCGAACTGTGTCATATCTGGAAGTGGAATTTCAAAATCTGCATTTTATTTCCCCAACATTATAAAAACCACAAATTTGAAATCTCCCAGCTCAAAGTCTTGTAGATAGAAGTCAGCTTGAAGCAAAATCTTGTGCAGAACAATTCTTTTTAAAAGAATGTGTTTGTCTTGATTTTGTTGCAGGATGTATGTAAGATCAATGAAGGCAAACCGACGTTGTACCAGGATGACACCAACAAGAGGATCCTCAACTCTCTGGAGCTGCTTGACAGCCTGGATGAGGACGCCGTGAACACCAAGCGCCTCCACCACCCACAGGCCGAGATGATAGAGCAAGAGTGAGTTGTGTTGGTGTTCTGCGACACAAGCATGTGGTTGCAGATCCATGAGAGAACTGCTTCAAAATGCTGGCCAGATGAAGCCACTTCCTGCTATTTCTTCTTGAGGATCAGTGCATTTTGTGAATTAATTAAAATAGCACTTTAAAAGAGGAATTGCATCTTTAAGAAAATCTTCTCCCACTTTGTATTTCTAGTTAGCTTTTGTGTGACATGTTTGGGTCTTGAAGCAGAGAGAAAAAAGAAACAGCTTCTCAAATATAATTAGGTCTTTAATTGGTTATTGATTATATGATGCCTACTGTGTAGAACAGCTGGTCACGGTAGAGTATTCAACTATGAACCTTTGTTTCCTCACCCAAAGCTCAACCAGTTCTGTGTGTTTAGCATGAAGCAGCTGCGTGAGAGAGTAATGAAGCTGAAGGAGGACCACTATCACATTTACCAGCTGATCCGCTCTGAGGGGATGCCCACCATCAACTGGGGAAACATTATGGATGAGAAACTGGTGAGAAGTTAGTAGTTGATGAGAAATGCTTCTTGAAAAATCAATTTGATGTCAAGAGCTCACATCTTCATCAGTGATCCAAACGTCCAGAAACTGCATGACATTCACCAACTTTGATGTTTTTTCCTCAGGAAAAATTGAACACTAAAGGCTTTGGCCAGGACTTACCAACTGTGGAAACCGAGGTGGTGGAGCACAACATATTCCATGGGGAGGTGGAGGCTCTGGCCCCTCACATCTCTGCCAGCGGAGACAAGGTGGATGCACATACTGAACAGGTTCAATCAGCTATGTACAGTACATAGGTTTGGGTGTCCACCTCCTGGCCTCTAGAAATGATGTGCTGCTAGTTTTTTCAGATGTCCTTGTCCTACTTGCTGCTATTACTTGGATCATGTGTAGTCCTTCAATGAAAAACTGCAATAGTTTTGAAAGGAAACAGGGCAGTGGCCCTGGAGACCTGGTCTTCTGCAATGTTCATGTCCTACTTTGACATGAAGGATTCCTCATTGTTTGTACGTCTGTGTGTTTTTGCAGGAGTATGTCAGCAGTCTCCAGATGAAGTACAATAAGCTGCTGGTGAGAAACGGTTTCCCTGGTTGTTCTGTTTAGTAGATCTGCACTTCATTACAGTTTATTTATAAAACGTCAGTTTGAAATCAAGTCGTCTCAAAGCAGAACACAGTAGGAAGGAATGATCAAGCTGAGCTTTAGTGGTAAACTCTGAAAGTGATCTCCATGGCTATGTTCAAATTCCTTCACTGCTCACTATATAGTGCATTTGCCATTTTTTTAGTGTTGTCCCAATCTATAATTCCAAAATCAAGTGCACTAGAAATTTCCCCAAATTCTCTGCAAAAGAGCTAGTGTGCATGGTTGCTTACTAGATTTGGGAACATAAACCAGAATGCATTGCGTTTGAACAATTTTTGCAGGGAAAGAAAAGTATTTAAATGTATTTTTTGATAAACCATCAATAAATCTGAACCAGAACCACCAATGTGGACCTTTCTGTGTGGAGTTTGCATGTTCTCCCCGTGCATACGTGGGTTTTCTCCGGAGAGTCCGGCTTCTACCCACCATCCAAAAACATGCTTCATAAGTTCATTGGTTTCTCTAAATTACCCCTAGGTATGAAAGGCAATGTGTATGGGTGTGATTGAGGTCCTGCGACAGACTGGTGTCCTGCCTTCGGTCGGAAGTGGCTGGGTTAGGCTGCGGCATCCCTGTGACCCAGAAAGGGACAAAATGGTTTAGAAAATAGATGGATGGGTTAGGAAAAAAATCCTTTTAAAATCCAGTCCACTAGATAGTCCTGCACTATATAGTTTTTTAGTAGTTAGGTTAGGAAGGGAATTCGGACATAGCCCATGTCAAACATTCCTTACCCCTTGTGCTATCCAAGGCATGTTTATATTAAAAGTGGGGTCATCTGGACCCCACAAGACAGCACTGAACTTTTTTTCATTGAATCTTGAATTTTACTGGTGTCTGTGGCAGACATGAGATCCTGTCCACCTCATTCACATTTGTTATGGGATGGAGAACACGTCAATGTAAGGCTAGGGTCATCTGGACCCAATAAGATACAACAAGGGTTAACATGCTAGCAGCTGTAGGATTCTGACTGGGACATGGAGGCATGACTTATTTTATTCCACTCTCCAAATTTGGTCCTGTCTAATTTAGACCAGCTCCAGCGCTCGTCAGCGAGACCTGCTGAGTCTGCGCGATTATATGCAGCGCTGCACCAACGAGCTGTACTGGATGGACCAGCAGGCAGAGGAGAGGATCAACTACGACTGGAGTGATCTCAACCTGGATTATCCTGCTCGCAAGAGGCACTATGAGGTAGCTGGAGTCTTTTAAGATACAACGTCCATCCAAACAGATTCCAAGTTTTTGATAAAATATCATCTCACTCTTTAAGAACTTCATCAGCAAGTGTTTGGAGTCTAAAGAAGCCACCATTACAATTCTGAACGATGATGGAGAAAAGCTGATTAATGCTCAGCATCCAGGGAAGACTGTTATTGAGGTATGTTTCAAACACGGGCAACCTCTTACTCACATTATGATGTGAATGAAAATGAGCTGATATCAATTTTTAATAAATTCAAGAGTAAAAACTCATCAGATTGTCATGATATCGATATGACGGTGGTGAAAAGGGTGATTAACAGCATTTCTAAGCCTCTAACATACATATGTAACTTATCATTACAAACTGGGAGATTCCCAAACCAAATGAAAATGGCAAAAGTGATTCCTATCTATAAGAGTGGAGACAAACACCTGTTTACAAACTATAGACCTATTTCTCTCCCTCCACAATTCTCAAAAATTCTAGAAAAGATATTCAATGACAAATTAGCTAAACTCATTGATAAATATAACATGATAAATGAAAGCCAATATGGTTTCAGAGAAAACAGATCAACCTCAATGGCTATCATTGATGCTGTAGAGGAGATCACAAACTCTCTGGATAAAAAGAAATCTGCAGCTGGAATCTTCATTGACTTAAAAGAAGCATTTGACTCTCAATCATGACATCCTTCTGGACAAACTGGAGGTGTACGGGAACAGAGGAGTAGCGCTAAGTTGGGTCAAAAGCTATTTAACAGGAAGAAAACAATTTGTCAAGATGAATGAATTTACATCAGAGGCCAAAGGGATAAGTTGTGGTGTCCCACAAGGATCAATTCTGGGCCCGCTGCTGTTCAATATTTACATCAATGATATATTCAATGTTTCAAAACTTTTAAAACTCATTTTATTTCCTGATGACACAAATATATTCTGTTCTAAAGACAATCAAAGGGAACTTATCAATGTGTTGAACACAGAGTTAATCGAAATAAAATCATGGATGGATTACAACAAACTATCTTTGAATCTAGACAAATCTAAAGTGATGTTTTTTTGTAAATACAAAGCCAGTACAGAGCTCTCAATTAAAGTTAACAATGACTAAAGTGAAAGTGTTACAGAAATCAAATTCTTAGGGATTGTTATTGATAACAAACTGAGTTGGAAGCCACACATCAGACACAAACTAAACTTTCAAAAAGTATTTCAATCATAAATAAATCCAAATATATATTAGAATACAACTGTAGATATTGATTGTACTGCTCCTTAATATTACCATATTTCACATACTGTATAGAAATTTGGGGTAATAATTATTAGAGTTCACTACATCCTCTCTTTATGCTTCAGAAACGAGCCATCAGAATTATACATAAAGCTGGTTATCTTGATCACACTAACAACTTATTTGATCAATCCAGAATTTTAAAACTGTATGACCTTGTTGATTTTTACACTGCACAGTTACTATACAGAGCTAGTGGGAAAACATTACCATAAATATCCAGAAACAGTTCTTAGAAAATGAAGGAGGAACAAACTGAGAAGATGCAGGAACTTCAAGGTCAGATAATAATAATAATAATGGATTAATTTTATCTGCGCTTTTCAGGACACTCAAAGCGCTTACATTGTGCATCCATTATTCATTCACACCTCATTCATACTTGGTGACGGTAAGCTACTACTGTAGCCACAGCTGCCCTGGGGCAGGCTGACAGAGGCGTGGCTGCCAGTACGCGCCTACGGCCCCTCTGACCATCACCAGAACATTCATACGCATTCACACACCAGTGGAGCCACACTGGAGGCAAGTTGGGTTAAGTGCCTTGCCCAGGGACACAACGACACTTGGCTGGCGGGAGCCGGAATCGAACCGCCTGTCCTTCGATCATTGGCCGACCCGCTCTACCGCCTGAGCCACTGTCGCCACAAAGACAGAACCACAAAGAAAAGTTTCTGTGTTTCTGTGTGGAACTAAACTCTGGAACAAGTTAAGTAATGATCTCAAACAATGTTCAAGCATTTATACATTCAAGAAAATGTATAAAGAAACTCTAATCTCACAATATGAAGATAAGACGAAAAAAATTAACTGGTGTTTGAATAATTCCAAATGTATGAACTTGAATGTGATGAAATAATCAAAGATTTTTCAAATGCAAACAATGAGTTTAATGTTATGTAATATACAGTTTACAATCACAATGGTATTCATTTTCTTTACTTGATCTAAAATATGTAGCAATGATTACAGGATTAATGTAATTATGTTTTCTAAAGAAAATCAATGATTATTAGATATTGTGTGAATCATTAATGTTTACTGAAAATAGTTTCGACTGACTTTAGTTAAATATCACAAAAAATAATGAACCAAAGGTGACAAAAGTGTTTTATTTTTGTTTGTTTTCTATTTTCTAATCAATGCATTTAATTGTTTCAGTAATGAGTTTGAAATAATTGTGTCCTGTATTTTTCAATCTATGCTTGAAATAAACCAATCAAACAATCAATCACTCAACATTATGGGTCAGCAGAGATCTTTGCTAAAGGTTCTTTTTTTCTGCTCACACTTTAGTGGACCTTAATGTTCATTGTGAACTAAAATTAAACTCTCATAAGAGAGGGGAAATAAAGTTTTTAAGAAGCCCACTTTTTGCTGGCAAAAACCTTCGGTTAAACCTTTTACCGTTTGACTGACCCTCAACAGTTTACATCACCTAAAGTATTTATTGCAGGGATTGTTATTGCATTTTTTCATCAGCTCCTGCTTAATGCGTGAAGATGGCCCTGTGTAGGTTATTATTGTAGTTTTATTTTTATTATTATTAACCTATAATATTCTAACCTGGCCATTTGTTCCAGAAATGACTAATTAGTTCTATGTGTTGTTTTAAACAATTTCATCTCTTAGATGATTGAACTTTGTTTTAGGCTCATATGGAAGCAGTCAATGCAGACTGGAAGGAGTACCTAAACCTGCTTATTTGTGAAGAAAACCACCTGAAGCACATGGAAGAATACCATCAGGTAAGAGATGACATGTAGCATTTTGACTCCCATATTTACACAAGTGAGGCTCACCTGTTTCTATATGCAGTTCCACAAGGAGGCACGTGACACCCAGGACCTACTGAAACGGCTGGAAACTGAGATTAACCAGAAGTACAACCCAGAGTTTAAGGATGTTTATCAGATGGAAGGCCTCATCAATGAGCTAGACGTATGTGTTTTTCCTGTACAAACTACAGCTGACCTTTGGTGCAAATGAAAGTTATGAACCCAGACTTGTGTGTTTGCAGGATCAAGCTAAGGCCATGGACCATCTTGATGAACGAGTCAAGGCTCTGCAGAAGCGAAGCTTGCAGGTTCTCCCTCTGAGGTACCGCAGGGAAGCGCTTCAAAAGCTGCTGCCCATTGAAGCTTTGTGCGAGTATGACACAGATGAGGTACACACCATGTTTACACTGCTCACTTTGCCATTTTTGCTACACTTGAGTAAACTTTCATTCTAATATGCACAATATATATGCAATGCAATGAGCCAGAATTAGACCAGCGGCTATTTTTCATCTGTTGTCCCTGGACAGATGTTAAAATTGTCAACCTAAAAAGCAAAAAACAACGATTTCAAAACAAAGTTTAAAATAAAAGGATATACAATAAAAAAGGCTATTATAACAAAACGGTTAAAATCTGGAAATTCCCTTCTCCTTTTACTCATTAAGAGATTTTCTGTCTGAATATCTCATGCTTTGTGATGTGAGTCTTGAATTTGACAATTATTCAACAATTATTTTGTGAACTCTACCATATTAACTCCTCTGTACCTTTAGTGATGGCTGGACTGTTAGCAGCACCTGACAGAAAAATCAATGAGCCTTTTCAAACATTCTGGTGTTTGGAGAAGAGCTTATCTGCCGCCGAATGACCATATTGAATTTGTTCAGGGCCAGGTTCAGCGTGGTGAGAGGTACACTCTTCTCAGGATCAATGGCTCAAAATGGGACGTGAAGGATGCTGCTGGACGTAAACTCTCTGCCCCTGCAGTCTGCTTTATGATTCCTCCCACCGACCCGGAGGCTGTAGCTGTGTCTGACAAGTGAGTAACCTTTTTTTTTTACCTCAATTACATGTTTTTTCAAAGACATTTTTAAGAATTGCATTCAGGCTTTAAGTCCCACTGAAACTGTATCCAACTGTATTCCTAGCAGTCTATTAATTATGATTATGCAGTTTTTAGCCAAAATCAAAAAGCCTGTGTTGTTTTTCTAGGAGCAGAAGTTCATCAGAAATTCACCTCTGAGTTTTGGGCAGGACTTTTGGCTGCTATCTAGCTGATAGCACCTCTAAATCCCAGGATAACATTAGCACAGCAGAAAAAAAAAGACAAGCAAAATTGGAGTTATGCAGCCGTACAGTTTTGAGCCAGATGCTAGCTCAAATGAGAAAAACCAAGACGCTAATTTGTCTGCAAGTGGATACATCTGAATTGGAGTGGACAATGGAGACTTTTTTTCAAACCATGGGTTTTCATCTCCTCCTAAACCAACCCGATTTGAATAAAGAAAGACTCCGAAATTAAACCACTTTATACACGTCCTCCAGTATATGAGAAATGTTACAAGAACATGTTAAAAACACCAAACACTATTTTCATTGGAGTGGGTCTTAAAATACGTTTCAAGAAGAGAAGATAAGTACAGACGCTATAACTCACCACTAAGAAAAGCTTCATAAAGCTTGTTTAGGAAAAGAAAATGATCTGAAGCATTACAAGCAAAAAAATGGTTAAAAAGCCCACAAAAATGCACACACATATACCTGCTGGTCTCTAAGATGTAGAAATTTTTAGAAAATAAAAGTAAATGTGGTTCTCATTTGCGGATGATGGAGCTCAATCTCACCATTTGCATACTCACAGTCTGGCCAGCCAGAAGAACACCGTCAAGCAGAAAACGGCCAGCTGCAAAGCCTCTCTGCAGAAGCGCTTTAATGAACTGCAGAAGGAGACTGGTGCTGGAACAGGTAATGTACAAATTTCAATTTACTGTCACAGTAAAGATCATCAACCCTCTCCATCATCAGGGGGAGGTACACAGTGAGTTCTGACCTCCGCTTTGTTTCTACTCTGTTTGACTGTAGACAAAGAGGAGCAGCAGTGCCGCCAGCTCATGGCTGGTTTAGATAAGATTGTCAATGACTTAGACAAACAGGAAAAATCTATCTATGCAAGAGTGCGCCCACCACTGGAACAGAGCCGGCCACTGCAAGACGGCATGGACCGGCTGCAAGACATGAAGGTAAGGATCTTAATCGATCCTTTTGTTAGATACACTACCACGTTTACAATGTGTTCAGGCAGCATTAATGGACTGACACACACACACGCACTTTCAATGCTTTCCTCCAGGACATCACTGTAGCTGTTGACAAGATTAAGCCAGAGAAGTCCTCCAAGGTAGATGAGGCCAGAGGCTTCCTGGTCTCTAATTCCAAGTGTGCCAGTGCCCCTCAGCTACACAGTAAGGTGGATGAGACTGAGAAGAAGTATGCTAAGGTCGAGCAGCTTCTCCAATGCTCCCAAGAGAAGTATGACTTGTTTTTAGCTTTAAAGTACAAACTCAGACAAAGCCTTTGCCCGAGGATTGTTTCACTGCATTAAACCTGAAATTTCTCTAGGCTGAAAAATTCACACCAGCTGGAGAAGTCTATTCAAAATGGAAAGACTTTCATATCCACATATGAGAACAAACTGGCCAGGGAGGAAGTTGCCCCAGGGGACATCTCCTCATTGGATAAAACTCAGCGAGAGCTTGCTGTAAGATTCTATTTATGGATATTCACCTTGGCATCATAGAGAACCTCAGATATCCATAACATTCTTATACTGCTCCTACAGAATATGGCTTCCGAACTGAGGTCCAAGAGCACAGTGATGGCTGAATCAGAGGAAAATTTGCGCTCAGCCAGAAACAGTTCCAACAACATGACCTCCAAGTTTCAGGAGCACTGTCCAGACATTGAACGACAGGAAGCTGATGTCCAGAAACTCAACAAACGTTTTAACAACCTTAACAGGCAGATCGATGCCAGGTGAGTCAGTGAGAAAGAGGAACTGCAGCTACCTGCACTTGAAGTGTCCACTGGCATTTTTTTTCCTGCGCCCCCCACAGGTCTCAGAGCTTGCAGAGAGCCAAAATGGCGTACAACAATTTCCGAAATGACTATGACAACTTGAACACCTGGTTGTCTCGTGTCCCAAACTACGAACCCCGTGAAACTGATGATGTCATGCAGGTGGAGACTAAGTTGAAGAACCAGAGGGTGAGGTCACCATCTCTACTCGATCTGTGCTATGGAAGAATACAGTCAATAAAACATGTGTTGACTCTAGCAAAACTCTTTCTGCAGAACTTGCTTTCTGACATCGCAAGAAAGGAGTCAGACTTGAACAATGTCTCCAAAAATGCCAAGCAGTACCAACAGGCTGTGAAGGTACCAGATATCACTGACTGTGGTTAAAGTGAGGTGGCGTTCAATTGTTTACAAGTTTTCTCTACAGGACTATGAGGCTGAAACTGAAAAGTTCAAGTCAGTCCTGGATCTCGAGGATGGTCTTGTACCTCAGACCTACAAGAGAAGCAGACTGGAATCACCTGCAATGACAGTCAAAGCAGAGGTGAGTCGCTGTAGTCAATGGCACTGCTCTCTCTTGTTTTTTTTTCTTTTTTCTTTTTTGGATCCTTTGTGGTTAGCCATCAGGCAGACTTAACCACCACATAATTCAGACGTTTCCTTTAATTTTACTTCTGTGGTTATTCTCATTGGAGGCAGAAATGTTTTAAAGCTGTGATGGCTGTCAGTCTTTGTTGAAATAAGATGTCTTCTTTTCCTCTTAACATTGCTAGGAAGCTGCCATTGAATCCAAGTTTACAGAAGTGAATGCAGTGAACAAGCAAAGGCTCCAGAATCTTGAATTTGCTCAAAGCCTTTTGAAACAGGTAACATTCTTCTATCATGTTTGCAACATCTACACACAAACTAAAACATAATTGTGCTGATGATATATTGCTTTCACACTTCAGCAACCTGAGATCCCTATGATCCAGTCTACAAATGTACAGTCCGTCCATGCTGCTCCTCCAGGAGAGGAGCCTTGGAGAATCAAAAAGCAGCTGGATGATGAGATTCAGAGGAGAGAACAACTTGAGAAGGAAATTAAGAGCATTCAGACTGACATTTATGAACTGGAAGGACAAAAGCCCCAGGACACCATCGTTAAGAAAGAACTGATTAAAAAAGTTCCAGACCCACAGCTGGATGAAGAGGTTCACAAAGTCCAGCAGAAGCTGTCAGAGGAGCGCCGCACCACCCATGTCCTGGAAAATGATTTGGAAGTGCTGAAGCTTAAGTTCCGTGGCCTGGAGACAGAGCTCAAAGAGGGGGCACAGCAGTACACTGTAAAGGAAGTCCTACGTATAGAGAGGGATAGGGGACAGGAAGAGGAGGTCCGTAAACTTCGGGATGAGCTGGAAGAGCTTAGAAGGCAGAAGATGATGAAAGACAATGAGCTGATTCAAATAAAAAAGCAAGTGACCCTTCTGGCTGAAGAGAAAAACAAAGAAAAGGAGGTGATCACTGAGGAGCAAGTGATCAAAGTTCAGAATGACCCCCAGCTTCAGTCAGAGTACCGGCTCCTGCTTGAAAGGAAGCAGAAAGAGACAGATGATAGGAAAGAACTAGAGGACGAACTACAGTTTCTCCAGGGGAAGCTTCGAAGATTGGAGAAGGAGAAAGCCATGGCAGAAGAGAAGATTTCTATCAAGGAGGTGCTTAAAGTAGAGAAAGATTTGGCTCTGGAAAGGGAGGTAGAAAACCTCAGGAGACAATTTGAGGATGAGAAGTCGAAACGCAGATCTTCTCAGCGTGAAAAGGCTGACCTCCAGAGAAAAGTTACAAGTCTGGAGGAGGAGAAGAACAGGGTTGTGGTCCAGGAAAAAGTTAGGGAGATTGTTCGTCCCGACCCAAAGGCAGAGAGTGAGGTAGCCAATCTCCGTCTTGAGCTTGTAGAACAACAGAGGCGCTTTAAGGATGCAGAACTTCAGTTGAAGTCTCTGAAGGATGAACTGACCATGCTAAGGAACAGAGGACCTCAGGTGGAAGTCAAAGAGATGATCAAAGAAGTCATCAAGTACAAAATAGATCCACAGACAGAGAAAGAGCTGGAAGATCTTCGTGAAGAGATTGTTGATAAAACACATCAAATTGAGAAATCAGAGATGGAAATCCGCCAACTTCGTGATGAAATTGAAAGATGGAAGGAGACAAAGCCTCAGGTCCAGACTAAAGAGGTGGTTAATGAAGTGCTGCAGTACAGAGAGGATCCAAAGACCAAGGAAGAGATTGAGATTCTAAAAAGAAAGCTGGCTGAGGAGCAAAAGAAACGCCTTGATTTAGAGAGAGAAAGGTCTACTCAGGAGGAAAAGATCAGATTGAAGAAGTTGGATCTATCTCAGGTCAGAGAGAAGATTGTTGAGCAAGTAGTGGTCGAGATGAAAGAAGATCCTGTCCTTAAATCAGAATGTGAGAACTTTGTCCAGACCATCAACAATGAGCAAGAACTGAAGGAAAACTTAAAGGCAGAACTCGTAAAGCTGCAGCGACAGATCGCTGACTTAGATATTCAGCTGGAAGAATTAGAGCGGGAGCGTAAGGCAAGACGTGAGGCAGAACTTGAGATTCAGAGACTTCGGATCAGGCTGAATGAACTGGAGATCCGGGACAAAGAAAATCGAGAGAAGGTTACCGTCAAGCAAAAAGTGGTTCTACAGCAGGATCCCCAGCAGGAGAAGGAACACTCTATCCTGAAGTTACAGCTCGATGAAGAACGGCACAAGCGTACTTTGCTGGAAAAGAGACTGGACGCCCTCATCCAGCAGCAGCTAACCTTGGAAAGAATGGACGTGAAGGAAAGGGTAGTCCGCACTGAAAAAGTCCAAGTTGAAAGGGACCCAGAAGCTGAGATTGAGATCGAGAACCTCAGAAGAACTTTAGATGAAGAAAAAAGGAGAAGGCACGACCTTGATCAAGAGCTCACAAGCCTTACTTCCAGGCTCTCGGATATGGAGTTTCATCATACTAAGTCTACCAAAGAACTGGATTACATCCGAGACGAGAGCAACCGTCTGCAGCAGGAAAACCAGAGGCTGCAGAATGAAATCCGCAAGCTTCGGTCAGAGATTGACATTACTAGCAACGAAACAAAGCTTATCACAGAGTCTGCACCAAGGGAGGATGGAAAGAACTTGGAGTTGAGACTTGATTCTCTGCAGAAGGAACTTGGAGAGCTCAAACGTGTAACAGTCCAGAAGGATGAGGAGATCCAAAAGCTTCAGAAAAATCTGGCAGCAGTAAGAATCAAGAGGGAACAAAGAGAGAGCCATCTTCGACGCTCTATTGTCATTATCGATCCAGACACAGGCAAAGAAATGCGACCAGAGGAGGCCTACAAACTGGGCGTAATCGACTGGAAGATGTTTGTGAACCTGCAGGGTCAGGAGTGTGACTGGGAGGAGATTACTGTCAAAGGTCCAGGGGAGTCTTCTGTGCTCCATGACAGGAAGTCAGGAAAGAAGTTCTCCATCGATGATGCACTGCGAGCTGGCCGCATCAGTGATCGGCATCTTCAGCAGTACAACAACAAGGAAATCTCCATTCAAGAGTTTGGCTTGATGGTATCGGGCAAGAACAAGGGAACAGCGCAAGACTGAGGTTGAGGGTCCAATTCCCAGGTTCCTGTTTCAGCTCTGGTTAAAGAAATTCCTTTTATTGTTTGCTTTAACTTTGATACTATGGTAACTGGGCCTTTAGCTGTTTTTTTGTTTTATTCCTTTAAATATTACGGGTTTTATCTTCTCTTCTGTACCAGTTTAGCAAAGATTAAAACTTCCATCATAAGATAAGTAGATCCACTCTTAGCTTATACTGGGGTTAATGACCTTTGGACAATTACTGTTTTACTAGGTTTGAAGTTATACATTTTGGAAATCCAGGTGTGAGAGGTCAAATTAAAGATTAATCAAATTGGGAATCCTGTATCTTTCTGTGTCGTTTTTTTCTGAATAAACGTTTCCAATCACCTCTTGTACCTTGTCTCATAAATATTGTTCTGAAGCATCACATGTTGATAAACTTATTATTCATCCAGATGACCTTTGAATTGAGTCACAATATCTGGAGTGATAGGGCAACTTGGCGAACGTTTCACAAAAGAGAGCTTACTTCTTAGGGCTCAACTGATACCAATTGTAATATTGGCATCAGTGCCGATATTGGCTATTTTGACACCTATCAGTATATGCCTTCTTTTTAAATCCAATGGCCAATTATTGAACTGGTTGTTTTTGGCTGTGAGGAAGCCACGTCCGTCTTAGGCATTGTCAATGCAGAGGCGGAGCCAATCAGATATTGAAACTGTTTGCAATGAGGAGTTTGGCGGGAAAATGTTTTTCTCTGTGGTGAAATTCGTGCATATCAGAACTAGCAACGTTGTGCAGAATATCGTTTAAAAAAGCAGCGGCAGCTCCGTTACCGCTGAACGTGTCTCTGAATCACCAAATTAAAAAAGATGCTAAAAATATAGACATGTAAGCAACCCATTATTTTATACCTGCATGATTAAAACTTTAAAAACCATAGCATGAGGATGCTAAATACTGAGTGATGCACAAAAAGCTACGTAGGAGCAAAGCACCAGCTGTCCGTGAAAAAAAAGAACTACTGTCAGAAGACAGACTGACTTTCAATAGGGCTTTGAAGCTGGCTGTGGTCATGGAGGCAGCTAGCACGACATGGAGTATCTGGAGAGCAGCGGGGAGCACGGAAGAGGAAGCCAGCCAGACCCAGGAGCTACAGTGTTCGCTGTGACCGCCAGGGGACTCAAAAAAGTGTTTTCAGATGTGATGGGACTAATCATCTAGTGAATGACTGCAGATTTGCCTCAGAGAAATGTCACAACTGTGGTAAGATGGGACACATCAGAAGGGATTGTAAGATGAGGCCGGATGACATAGAGAAAAGCAGCCAGTGTCTGCAGAAGATCGGCCAAGTGTGCTAGCAAAACGGCCTGCTCCAACACTGATCACACACACACTTCATCTAACAATGTTGTTTTTTGCAACTTGGATTCTCTTTATCAAAACAGAAAGTGCTAAAGATTTGTAACATTTAAGTTGTCAAAAGCTTCAACCAACTCCTGGTACTCTCGCTCTCCTGGTTTTACTGGGCAGAGCAGGTTCCTCATCAGTGCTTAGGTCTGCGCACCAACGGTGCTCAGCACCACTGCATGCTTTTTATCTGCGTCATTTATGCCATTTGCATCAAAAAATGATCCAGAATTTTGCAGTACTCTTCCCAGGACAGCTCTTTATTGTCAAACTGGACCAACAAGCCGACTGTGGCTGCCATAGTCCTCCGGTGTCCTCGCCTTCTTCTCTGCTAGCTTCCTAGCGACGTGCTTCACAGCCTCTCTGCAGCCGCCTGGCTAAACTGTAGCAGGTATCTCCCAATGCACGCACCGACTGACTTTTTTTTTAATTTATCATTAGAACTTTTATTGAGTTTTTATACAATACAGAACAACATTGTCAGTAAAATATAAAACATATGGAGTGTAAATCTACAAGAACAACAAAGGAAAGAAAAAAATCCTAAACCAAACACAGAAGGAAAAGTTTTGAATGAAATACAGGTCACCCAGCGAGAGCATTAAGTATACTGTTAGAAAATTGAAATACAGTCCTACCACCCCATCAAGAACAAAGCACACTCATAAAAAAAAAATACACACACACAAAAAAAAGCTAATTAGTCCCATTTAAGCTGGAAAGATATGTGTCCCATTTTAGATGGAAGTCATCCATCTTATCTAATAGTTTATAAGAGAGACGTTCCAGTGCAGATAGTTTACCAAGGTGATTGTGCCACAGGGGGGGGGAAGTGAGACTTCCACTGTGATGAAATGAGTTTGCAACCCATCATTAAAGCTATCTGGACCCACTCAGCATAGTGCGACAGAAGGTTATCAAGAGGTGATGGGTCACCCGAAATGAAAAGCACCTGGGAGATGGGTACATTGTGCTTAATGACCTGAGTAATGTATCGATGGATTTCCATCCAGAAGCTCTGAATATTGGGACAGCTCCACAGCATATGAGTTTGTGTGCCCTCATCCCTCCCACATCTCCGACAAGCAGCGGACTGAGCCACTTTCAACCTGTATGATTTATGAAGCGTCCAGTACATTCTGTTTAAGATTTCAACTGAATTAGTCTTGTTCGAAGCTCCCTTGACATTTTCTTTATATTTTTTTAGAATCCTGGCCCATTCTGAATCTGTAAAATGTGCATTAAGATCTTTTCCCTATGCTGACTTAAGGTAAGAGGGCCCCTTATCGGATCTTCTGAGAAGCAATGAATAATAGGTTGAAGCCCTCCAGCCTTTGCCGAAGACCTTCACAGCACGAGTGAACCAGTCTGTAATCTCAGGAGGGGAGGCTGGTGAGCCAAGAGAGTGAGACAACAGGTGACGTAGCTGTAAATATCTCCAAAATTGATTCTGAGGTTTTTGGTATTGGATACTGAGGTCATTGAAAGATTTTAAAATTCCCCCTTCATACAAGTCTCCCAACAGCAAAAGGGCCCCAATAGAAAGGGAATTTGTCGATGCGCAGGCTTGGGTTGTGCCAAAATGAGGCCATACTATGCAGGTGTGAATGAAAGCCTAGTATAGTGGCAGTTCTTTTCCAAACAAACTGTAAAAAGGAGACAATTGGGTGGCTTTGGGTATTAAAAGAAAGCTTTACTGTGGTAAGGTGTAATGGAGGGAGTGGGTTACACCGCTGACTCTCTAGATTAAACCAAGGAGGAGCTCTTTCAGGGGGCCACGCCCAGTGAATAATGTGTCTGAGAAAAAAGCATAATGGTAAAGAGTTAAATTTGGGACCACCAGTCCTCCCAGGTCTACCGGCTTCTGCAGTCTTTTCAGTCTAAGTCTGGGACGCTTTCCATTCCACAAAAATTTGTCGAAAATGGCTAACAGGAATTTTTATAGGAAGGGCCTGCAACAAGTAGATGAAACTGGGGGCACTAATCATCTTAATTACATTAACTTTTCCCCGGAGAGACAAAAATAAAGGAGACCAGCGTTCTATATCCAACTTAAATTTATCTATTAATGGTTCAAAGTTGACTCGAATCAAATCAGACAGAGAGTGGAGGAATTTGATACCAAGGTACTTGATTCCTGTCCGAGGCCAGCTAAAGTCGTCAGGTAAAAACATTGTCTTTGGGCAGTATAGTGTCAGAGGGAGGGCCTCGGATTTTGACCAATTCACTTTGTAGCCGGTTAAGTGAGAAAACTGGTCAATAATTCTGAACAGTGCAGGAAGAGAACGCTGTGGTTGTGTAACCAATACCAGAGCATCATCAGCATACAACATCAGTTTATGAGTGCTATTATTTATACGCAAACCAGGAAAATCTGGGTCTTTGCGAATAGAGGGCTTAAACACACGATCCCGCACACACTCGCTGACATACTGCATATGCATCACATAGGTTTATACAGGACACACCCCACATGCAGCTCACGCAGCCAGAAAACACCCACGCGCTCCAACGCACAGCGCTTCACTGCGCACCGGTCAGCGGGCACGCGCGCTCACGGGCACAGCAGGTGCACGCACCATGCAGCTTCACACCCCCCCAGTCAGTGTAGTCATGTCTAATCTGAACATTATTAGCTGGAATGTTCGTGGACTGAACTCTGGACCCAAGAGGCTGAAAGTTTTAAACCACCTGAATGATTTAAAAGCAGATATAGTTTTACTGCAGGAGACCCACTTATCCAAATCAGCTGAACATCTCATGTGCTGCTCACAGTTTCCATCAGTCTATGCTGCTAGTTACAACTCCAAACAAAGAGGAGTAGCCATTTTAATTAATAAAAATATTATTTTTACTCATGGGCTTCACGGTGGCGCAGTGGTTAGCGCTCTTGCCTCACAGCAAGAAGGCCCTGAATGAATGAATTAATTAATTTATACTCATAAAGATACAGTTATTGATCCAGAAGGCAGATTTGTAATTATTATTATATCAATTCAGAATAAAGATTTTTGTATTAGTAGC
>NW_023416890.1:425415-430192 GCF_002922805.2 Oryzias melastigma | reverse complement strand
TCTATGTTAAGGCCGAAAAGTGCGAGTTCCATGTTTCCACCATCTCCTTTCTCGGTTATGTTTTTGAGGCTGGTCAGATACGACCCGATCCTTCCAAAATTGACGCTGTGGCCAAATGGGAGCCTCCTTCCAATAGAAAGAAGCTCCAACAATTTCTGGGATTCGCCAATTTTTATAGAAGGTTCATACGGAACTTCAGTCAGATCGCCTCTCCTTTGACCAAATTAACATCGTCACTGCAACCCTTCAGGTGGACTCCCGAGGCCCAGAAAGCTTTTGACACCCTAAAGACTCACTTCATCTCAGCTCCCATACTCATACAACCTGACCCCAACTGGCAGTTTATTGTGGAGGTGGACGCTTCAGACTCCGGTGTGGGTGCCGTCCTATCCCAAAGAGAGGAAGGAACTGGCAAATTAAACCCTGTGCGTTCTTCTCTAAGAAACTGTCCCCTGCTGAGCAGAACTACGACATCAGGAATCAGGAGCTGTTGGCCATTAAACTGGCTTTGGAGGAGTGGCGCCATTGGCTGGAGGGGGCGGCTCAACCCTTCATTGTATGGACAGACCACAAGAACCTCGAGTATCTACGCACCGCCAAGAGGCTGAACTCCCATCAGGCACGTTGGTGCCTCTTCTTCGACCGCTTCAAGTTCACAATTACCTACAGACCTGGCAGCCGCAACCTCAAGCCCGACGCTCTATCAAGAAAGTTCAACGCCACAGTTTATGCACCCGACACTGCCATTGTGCCTCCCGACTGCATTGTCGGGTTGTTAACCTGGGAGATCGAGACCCGCGTTCGGCAAGCCCAAGGTGAGGAATCTAATCATGTGCCATGTCCTCCTGGTACCTTGTTTGTCCCATCTACCCTCAGGTGGGACGTGATTACATGGGGGCACACCTCCCGCGTATCCTGTCATGCCGGTGTCCACAGAACTCTAGCCCTCCTGCGCAGGCGTTTTTTCTGGCCATCCATACAAAAGGATGTTCATGAGTACATCACTGCTTGTTCCACCTGCGCCAGATCCAAAACATCCAGTGCTCCTCAGTCAGGTCTGCTCCATCCTCTACCCACTCCTAGTCGACCATGGTCGCACATAGCACTGGATTTCGTCACCGGCCTACCTCCCTCAAACGGTCATACTGTCATCCTCACAGTTGTCGACCGTTTCTCCAAGTCTGTTCAACTTATTGCTCTGCCCCAGCTCCCCTCTGCTATGGAGACCGCCAACATACTGGTCGATCAAGTTTTCCGCCACCATGGCATTCCTAATGACATTGTTTCCCAGGTTTGGAGAGCCTTTTGTTCAGCCCTAGGTGCTACTGTCAGCCTTACGTCCGGATACCACCCCCAATCCAACGGCCAAGCGGAGAGAGCTAACTTGGAGTTGGAGGCGGCCCTTCGCTGTGTGGCCGCTCAGAATCCCTCAGACTGGTCGTCCTTCCTCGTCTGGGTTGAGTATGCCCACAACACCCATCCCTCCACCGCCACTGGTGTCTTCCCTTTCGAGGCCTCCCTGGGATACTCTCCCCCACTGTTTCCCTGGCTGACCTGGCTGTGCCCTCGGTCCACCACCATCTCCAGCGGTGCCGACGCATCTGGCACCAGACCAAGGCAGCCCTCCTGCGGACTAGGAACGCAACTGCGCTATTGCCGACCGTCATCGGACCCCTGCTCCAGCCTATCGTGTCGGTCAGAAGGTTTGGCTCTCCTCTCGCCATGTCCCCCTCCAGGTCTCGTCACGCAAACTCTCTCCCCGCTATATCGGACCCTACGTAATCGACAAAATCATCAACCCGTCCGGTGTCCGCCTCCGTCTGCCTCCTGCCCTTCGGATTCATCCCTCATTCCACGTCTCGCAACTCATGCCTGTCGTGGATAGCCCGCTGTGCCCGCCGTCCGCGGCCCCTCCACCCGCCCGTATCATTGACGGCGCCCCGGCGGGGTTTCCAGTTCCTGGTGGACTGGGAGGGTTACAGTCCTGAGGAGCGGTCCTGGGTCTCCTGCTCTCTCATCCTGGACCCCTCTCTCATCTCCGCCTTCTACCGTGCCCACCCTGACCGGCGCCCTGGACCGCCTGGAGGCGGTCGTTGGGGGGGGGGTACTGTCATGGTGCACCTGTGCTCCTACTCCGCCTCCTAATTGGACCCAGCTGTCGGCACTCATCACCTCTGCACCAGCCTACTTTAGAGGAGCCAGTTCGTTACCTTACCCGGTGCAGTACCCTGGCCTCTCATGTTTAGTATGCTTATGCCTCCCTTGAGTCTTTCTACGTCTCACCATCGTACCCCTCTGTCTCCAGGTCCTCGTTATCCACGTGCCGTCCTGGGTCCAGCTACACCTCTACTACTCTGCCACGCCAAAGCCGCTCCACGCCACGCACCATCCGCCGAACTCACCTTGCCGCTCCAGCCCTCCGCCGGTCTTCGCTCTCCATCTCAAGTCTGCGGATCCACGCCTAGTTCCGGCCGCTACTCCATTTCCCCCACGGACAATAAAACCTTTCTTAATCACTTCTGCCTCCCGTCATCCTTCCGGGTTCCAGCGTCTGGGTCTGTCTCGTCACGCGATCATGACAGAACGAACTGGCCATACTCCAGACTCAGCTAACCCGAAAGCTCTACGCCACGTTATCACTCAACAAGGCACCCTCCTGGATTATCAGTCCAACGCTCTACAGCAACTCGCCTCAGCACAGCAGGACGTATTTCGCCGGATCGACAACGTATCACAAGCTGTTATGGATCTAATGAGTCAGTTAGCTAAATTAGCACTGTCTCCGACCCCGCCACTTCCGCAAACAGAAGCCGCAGCTACGGCCGCTTCCGCTACGTCACACGAAGACATCCGCCTACAGCCGGAGGCCTTCCATGGGGAGGTCGAAGCCTGCGGCGGTTTTCTGCTACAATGCCAACTCATTTTTCAGCAGGCACCAGGACACTACCGAACAGATCACAGTAAGATTACTCTAATCATTAACTCGCTCAGGGGCAGAGCTTTGCAGTGGGCCCAAGCCTATCTGTTCGCCCATCCCATTTCCAATTTGCTGTTTGACCGCTTCTTAACAGAATTTAGACTAGTTTTTGACCAGCCTCGTAAGGAGGATGAAGCAACGTGTCACCTGCTGAGCCTCAAGCAAGGTAAATGCACTGTCGCAGACCACGTCATATACTTCCGTATCCTGGCTGTTGAGGCAGGCTGGCCGGATAAAGGGCTAAAGGGAATTTTCTATCAATCCCTGAACGAATCTATCAAGGATCATTTATGCTCACAACCTGAAGCCCGCTCATTTGAAGAACTGGTGTCAGCTGCATTACGCTCCGACGTTCGCTTAAGGGAAAGACGAGCAGAGAGACATTCCCCCTCGCGCAGAACTGGGCCTGAACCCAGTTACCCTCTAACGCCACCTCTCTCCCACTCTGCAGTACTGGAGCACACACGGAGACCCGGCGAGGAACCCATGCAGATTGGACACTCCAAACTCACTCCAGAGGAACGCCAGAAAAGGAGGGAGGAGCGCTCCTGCTTCTATTGCGGCAAGTCTGATCATTATGTTGCTCAATGTCCCCTTTGTTTAAAAGGCAGGACCCCCCCGCTAGAAGACAGGCCGCGGGAGGGTTCCCAGGAAGTCTTCCCCTGGGGAACTTCCTTATACTACCTGTCAAGATTTGTCTAGAGGCCAAATGTCATGAAACCCAAGCACTGGTGGATTCAGGAGCAGAACAAAGCTTCATCGACCAAAACCTTGTGTCGCAGCTACGCATACCCACCGAACCGTTGAACTCGCCTGTCAAGGCCGCTGGTCTAGGGGGTCAACATCTGTCCCGCATCACCCATCGCACTCACCCTATCCTTCTGATAACCTCAGGTAACCACAGAGAACACGTACGGTTCTACATCACGCAAACCCCTCAGAACCCCATCGTGTTAGGTTTCCCATGGCTCCAATCACACAACCCTCAAGTTGACTGGAGTCAACGACGAATCACTGACTGGAGCGATTTTTGCCTGGCCAACTGTCTCCAGTCTGCTCTCCCCCCTGTTAAATCTGGTCTGCCCAACTGTAAAGAGATCATTGATTTATCCAAGGTACCCAGTTGCTTCCATGATCTCAGGGCTGTTTTTAGTAAAGCCAAGGCTTGCTCCTTGCCACCCCACAGACCTTACGATTGCTCCATTGAGCTGCTCTCGGGTGCCAGTCTTCCCAAGGGTCGTCTATTTAACCTGTCCAAGCCTGAAAAAGAAGCCATGGAGGGATACATTCAGGAGGCCCTCTCCACTGGTCTCATTCGTCCCTCTTCTTCTCCTGTGGGGGCAGGGTTTTTCTTTGTGGGAAAGAAGGACGGCACCCTGCGACCATGTATTGACTATCGAGCACTCAACCAAATCACAGTCAAGAATAAATACTCTTTACCCCTTCTCTGCTCGGCTTTAGACTCAGTACAGGATGCCCAGGTTTTTTCTAAGCTGGACTTAAGAAATGCCTACCATCTGGTCCGGATAAAGGAAGGTGACGAGTGGAAGACTGCATTTAACACCCCCATGGGACATTTCGAATATTTAGTTATGCCTTTTGGGTTAACTAACGCTCCCGCAGTCTTCCAGCACCTTGTAAATGACGTTCTCCGTGACTTCCTTAATCGCTTCGTTTTCGTCTATCTAGACGACATCCTAGTGTACTCCCGTGATCTCGAACCACACCAGATCCATGTTCGTTCTGTGCTGGAACGCCTTTTAGAGAACCAGCTCTATGTTAAGGCCGAAAAGTGCGAGT
>NW_023416890.1:421776-425312 GCF_002922805.2 Oryzias melastigma | reverse complement strand
CGAAGATAATACTGCAGTATCTATAAGTCTAGCATATCATGCAATTTTGAATATATCATTAGCTCCACTTTGCATTACAGAACACATTAGTTGGCACTTCTTACTGTGTATGTTGCTCACACCGGTAAAACATCTCACAGAAACAGGTTTCTGTCAGTTTGCAGTGATCAAACACAGTGGTCAATATCACACTCCATTATATGTTTTTTTTTTTTCACAAACTTTGTTTCAGTCCCGAAAGTCTTCCAAACGATATCCGCAGCCTCGCATTCTTCTGAACCTGCAACCAGGTTGCAGACTCTCTACTTTGACAGCTCTGCAGTTCCGGACCTGCAGAGGGAGTCCCCTTTCCTTACCCTCCTTGCTTATAGGGCAATGACACGTGCGCTCCTACAGCTGCGGAAACCAGTTGTAGACTCATCTTTGGTTGTTAACATCAACGGGTTGTCTGTCTTTAACCATGTTTGCTGCTTTGCGGTTTTTATCATTGGTCCCAAGTCTTTTGGTTCAAAACCTTCATTTACCAACAGGGTAATGTGTGGCGCTGATTCTGGAACATTGTACCAGTCTGAGATAAACGGGTTTGTTTCTACACCGATAGCTGCTCCTTGTTGCCCAATAATAATGTAATTTGTCACTAACTCAACGGTTTTATTTTTCGTCAATTTATCCCACTTCTCCTCAAAAATCTCACTGAAGGAAGGATCATAGAACATGGTGCAGTGATAGTCAGAAATTGGTTTCTGCGCCTTTAGAATTTGCATATGTAAAAACGGTTTCCATGGAGACACAACATTATTCACTTGCTCATTAATATTTCCTAGCCAATAAACTTTCGCCAATTGTGCTTGTTGAGGCATTTGATAATTTATGCCAATTTCGTCAATGAACACACCTTGAGGGGAGCAGAGAATGTCAACTTTTAATTTACAAAGTGCATCTCTACCTAATAAGTTCACAGGTGTTTGGTCAGACACAAGAATTGGTAGTTTTGCTGTTTTATTTGCCATGGTTATAGTCACTGGACCTGTCATTGGGGTTACTTGAGTTTTTCCCGCGAACCCTACTGTCTTGACAAACGTGTCTGACATGGGGAGGTGTGCGGCATAGGTTGGACTTACACAGGTATATGATGCTCCAGTGTCTATTAGCATAGGTGTTAATTCGTTTTCCAATTCTACATGTAGTATGGGTTCTTTTTCTGGTTCTGTAGATATAATTGGAAACTGACTCTCCCCTGTAGGACTCTCTGGGCACCCCTAGTATCCATATTTTTGACCGGCCCAATAGTTCACTGGACCAGGTGTTCTGGGGCAACTAGGCTTTGCCTGGGCCTAGGTTGCCGACTCCATTTTCCATACGCTAAACCCTTTCCTATGTTGTTAGAACACTGGTTCCAGAGATGACTCGGTGACTGGCAGCCCCAACACAGTCCCGGAGTTTGTGGAGCCCTTAGGTATCCCATTGGACTCCCCCCTTGAGGCCTTGGCCCCCCTGCAAACCGACCATTCCTTGGTCCTGGGGCCTGCTGGGAGTACACATTAACAACTGGTGGTTGTTGGACTTGAGGGGCTGATGCAGGTGGTCCAACTGGAGGGGCTGCACCTGACTGTTGTACTGGCACCCATCCTGCAATGACATCATGGTTGAAATGGTCCCGAAACTGTCTATGTGGCATAGCACTCAGTCCCACCACATCCTCCAGTTTGGCCTGGGCTGGAGCCGGCAAGGCCTCAATTATTGATTCTCTGAACAGAGTCATTAAGAGTGGAGAGCGTTCAGGCTCCTCCTCAGTCTCTTGTTTCCACCTCTTCATTTGCTTGTTTATGTATGCAATGGGATTCTCATTGTCCATCAATGGCTCACCTTTCAGTGCTTTGCGGTCAATCTTGTTGGGAAATTCCTCCCTTAGAGCCTGCCACATGGTAGCACGGTAGGCATTAAACTCAGTCCCATCAGCCATGTGACTTTTCATCCAAACATAACCAGTCTTGTGGATGATGTTTTCCATAGTTGGAACCCCTAAGATCTGTGCCAGAACTGCCTTTATGTCACCAATAGCCAACATCTTCCCCACTGTCTCTTCCTCAAAGACTCGAATCCATTTAGCTGCACCATCATGCAAGTCGGGGAGCCGGGCAACCAGCCCAGTCAAATCCACAGACTGCCATGGTATGTAGTGTGCCTGTGTGCCTTTTATTAAGATCGGAAATTGACCTGGATCAGTATACCTATCAGGTGGGTGTATGTTAGGTCTGTATCTGAGATCATATGGCTCTTCTCTTCCTTCTTTCTGCTTTCCTTCTGCGTTACAGTGAGCTTCTGCATTTGCTGATAAATTTTGAAGCTCCTTACATGTGTTGTATATCTTATCCATTTGTTCTTCATATTCTTCTATAATAGTTTTTTCCTTTATTCTGGGTTGGTTCAGTCTAGATTGGTCGGCCATATCTATCCAGTACGACTCACTCTGTGCTCCCTCTCTCTGTGCAGTTCGTTCAGCGTAACAGTCCAGTATTTGACTTTGCCTGGGCTTTTCTGCCTTTCGCCCTGTGCTGCAGTGCTGAGGATGTAGTTGTTCCCAGTTTATTTCCTCCACACTGTCGCATGGACCTCGCTCTACAGGTAGAGAATGGGCATTTTCAGCTCCTGTCCCTGGTGAACGGGCACCCACGGACCCTCCTACTGCTTTTTGAGGAGAAGCTTCCACATTTAGGTTAAAACTTGTTCCCTTCTGGGCGTTCGCTTTGTCATATTCAAAATTCCCATTGATGCTTAATGTTCCAGCTAGAGATGGGTATTTTCCTGCAGACGTGTTGAAGTCTTGGTCGTTCTCATTGTTGCTCTTTATATTAAGATTTTTCAGTTCAGCTCGTTTTCCTCTGATTTTGTCTCTATAGTTCTGACCTTCAGTTTTAAACAAATCTTGTACTTGTAATTCGGTCTCTTTTGGTTGCGTTTTTTACTATGATCCTTTGGTTTGTAATCTTTAATTCGAGTTTCCATAATTGTGCAAACGTCAACATCAAATGTACCATCCTGAGGCCATGGTGAGTCAAGCTTTTGAGTTCGCTTGTGCCATTTGTTTGATATTTTTGGAAGTTCTTTGACCCACTGGGGGTACTGCACACTCAAAATAGTGATTGGGGTCATGGTTGCTTTCATTTGTAATGCCATTTTCCTTATCTTGATTGTTTAAGTTGACTGTTTTATTTGTTATTCTGTTTGAGTTTAGAGTTATTTTTGTTTGTCTGAATGGTTAATCAATTCCGGTTAATCTAATTTATGCTACTTTTATTGTAGGAATGTCACCCTTAATCAGAATAATTCAATTGAGTTAAAACTGAACTCCTGAATTGGGATGAGCAGTTCTTCTATAGTCTCTATAGGTCAGGGTGTGGTGTGAAGAACAGCCAAGGTTAGCAGACCCAAGAGTGCAAAAGAGTGTCTTTATTTTCTTAGAACAAAGGAGCTTGATGATGAGGGGGAACCTCTGGTCCACTGGGGCGTAGGCTTCTTTGTGACAATGGCAGAAT
>NW_023416890.1:407205-421694 GCF_002922805.2 Oryzias melastigma | reverse complement strand
CAGAAAGTGTCCTCAAAAACGGGCTTTGAAAATGACTCACAACTCAGGAGGGGACCAGGGGCTGAGAGCAGGATTGCAGGATCGCAGGATCACAGGCTGAGAGTAGGCATTGAGAGCAGGAGCAGGATTGCAGGATCACAGGTTGAGAGCAGAAGCAGGATTGCAGGAGCAGGATTGCAGGATCACAAGTTGAGAGCAGGATTGCAGGATTGCAGGATTGCAGGATTGCAGGATTGCAGGATTGCAGGATTGCAGGATTGCAGGATTGCAGGATTGCAGGATTGCGAGCAGGAACAGACGTTGAGGCAATGAGACGATCCAGCAGTGAGTGGGGAGAAGGAGAAGGCTTTTAAAGGCTGCAGCACAGGTGTATCCACTGACCTGCTAATGAGCACAGAGGAGGAAACTGGCAGAGCTGCAGCAGGTCATGACACTATATTATTTATCAGAGTTGGCAATTTAATTTGAGTATAAGGGTTTAAATGCTGTTGAGCCAAAGTGACTGGAAGACACTAAACACAAAAATTTGATTATTTTAATTCTTTTTTAGCAATTATCTTATGTAACTACTCCTTCAACTTAATAGGGACTCCCAAGCAGACTTGCAGCTGCAGTGTGAAAAGAGCCTTTTTTCTTTCTCCTTATCTGCCTGCTCGCACAGTCGGAGAGTGCTCCGGTGGGGGCTCTTGGCAACCTTTCAAGCACAACCCAAAATGCTGCACGTCAACTATTGCCACACCCCTATCACCAGATAAAACTTTCTCCTCCTTTTTCGTCTACGCCTACAATCGCATCAGCCATACACATATGAGGGGCGTGACAGGAGGCGACCACACGTAATCGATATTTGATTCAGTCGAATGCTCTACCCTGAGGATGCAGACTGCAACACTAGCGCTCAAACTTCTTTCAAAGAACCAGCTATGCTACTCGCAATGAGCAGTAATGGGATACACAATGATTAATTTGGTTAGACCTGTAGCAGAACACAACTACAATGGAGATTCAGATGGAACACCCACAGCACCTGTACTACACCATTTATCAAATTATGCACACAGATTTGCACAGGATTATAAAATCACATTATAATGTAAAAGAAAGCAGCAACAATGGAAATAACACATGTAACCCTACGGGTGCACCCAAGTATAATTTCTATTTCTACCCAATCCTCATCTGTTCCTCTATTTACTTGGTTCTTAAGTACAATTTTATAATTTTGTTAAGTTAGATTTTAACTTTTATGGAGCTTCAGCAAGATTCAGTGGCTTTATCGCTCACTTCACCTTTTTGTATCTGATTTATTGTTATTGTGGCCACTCTCAGCTCACTCACTTACACACACTCACACACACACGCACTTACAGTTGTCAGCACCAACCCCTCTGCACGTCTGGTTTCAATCTAACTGCGCCTCCACACAACCTGCCTGTATCAACACACACACACACACACACGGCTTCCTTCATACAGAGAGAGCAAGATTCATACAGGCTCGCGAGCACACACACCACATCAGATAGAGAGATTCTAAGCATAGAAAAGAAAGTGAAGGAAAGGTATAGTCAAGAAAAGATTGAAGGAATAATGTATCCGGACACATTCTAGCAGATATATATTAATTATTTTGATCAGTATATCATTATAACATCACCCACTAAGTGCTGAAGAAACTTTACGGGGATACCCCTCCTTGGAGGAGCTTTCCCTTAGTGTAGATTTCTCCACATATAATAATTGTAGGAACGCTGCACCCGTCCTTTCAATGAGCCCAGGGACGTGTAAGCTCTTCGGATTGGTGCAATCAAGGTTTACGTTACCTACTCATCCGAGCTCTAAAAGGTCACATTCTCATGCACCCCGCTCGCCAGTGTATCCAGACCTTCAGCACTATATATAAAATGGTCGCTCCCTCGCAACAAATAAAACCACAACCCTGGGCTCGGTTGTTTGGCC
Source organism: Oryzias melastigma (assembly GCF_002922805.2). Lineage (NCBI taxonomy): Eukaryota > Metazoa > Chordata > Actinopteri > Beloniformes > Adrianichthyidae > Oryzias > Oryzias melastigma. The sequence goes on along the minus strand of NW_023416890.1, from coordinate 419,735 downwards.
AACACAACTTATTCAAACTCTGTACCTCTGCTTCTCTATAGCAGCAACAGAATTTCACAACAGCGCTCAGTTTTCTGAATCCTTTTTTCTCTCTCCCTTCTCCCTGAAACCAGGAGGAGGGGAGGGGGCTTTTGGTTTATTCGCTTATTATTTGCACTTAGTTTCTTTTAATTAATTAATGCTTAATTTATTTATTTTGTTATTTTAGATATTATTTCACCAATTAAATCGACCTAATTTATGACTCTCATTCCCCTTGAGCACAGCAGAAGTCCAGGTTCGGGGCCGCCAGGCCTCCGTGCCGTCTCCCCAAATCACAAATTTAAGAGAAAATTCTCTTACCTCTTATCTTTTGTGCTGCAGCGTTTGCGATTTGGAGATCCACCACGGACACCTACGCGGCCCACCCAGGGACGCCAATATGTTGAGGAAAAATTGAGTCAAAGTAAAATGAAAAACCGGACGCTGCACGTGCTCAGAGGGTGTAAGAGAATATTTTTGATTAAATTCTAATTCCTTTTTATTCTTATATGTAACCTTTCAATGAAGCTCTGTAGCCTAGTGTGCTCATTAACACATGCCTCTGAATGTGTTCTCAGATACCTAAAACAGTCTGCAGCTTGTTAGAATACCAACCTAGGGAGTGTTTGATGTAAGACAGATTTGAATTGTCCTACACACCCAAGGGGTGTACAGGTATAGATAACCTGTTGACCCCGAGATAAATGCAGGTTCTGTTAAGACATAAATAACATGTTGACCCAGAGACAAATGCAGAAAGCAGAGGCCTCTGAGATAATGATCAACCAAGAAGGTCAGGCCATGTGACATGTCCTGACCATTGCTTTGAAGGTGGTTTGACCAGCACTATAAAACACTTGGGTCCCGGCAGTTCAGCGGAACACTCTATGACAGAGCCTTCCCTACATGCCTGTGCGCACCGCGTGTATTTTTCTGAGTTTTGTTATTAAATACTTGTGTTAATCTTGAATTGTGTCTGCTCTTCCTTTGGATTCAACATTTTTCCACCACAGAGGGTCTGTTAATTTATGAATAAAGTCAGAGAGTATTCCAGCGTAACCATTCAGATTTTGTCGACGAAGCCCCCGAATCTCTGTTCTCTCCAATCTTTATACCCGAGTGTACGTGACCCGAAGCAGAGCACACTCACCGCCTTCATTGGGACCACAGTCCTTCTTTGGCAATCGTACCAGAGGAACCTTCGTCAACACCAGGCATTCCAACACATCTATTTCTGTCTTATCTTTCCTGGAAACCCTTGTTAAACCATGTATCTTGGACACTTGGTTGGACACTGAATTTGAGAAATGGAGCAGCTCTTTTTCCTACAGTGTGCAGCTGCTCCTGCCTCCGTGCTGTCATGGCGTGTTCCCAGAAGCATTATTACAATTCACACATCAGCATTCTGGTTTTTCACCTGCAAGAAGAGACATTTCTAAACAGCTTTACAATTCTGAGTAAAATTTAGCTGAGGTTCTATTTACAAATTCTATATATTTTTGTGTTATTGAAAACCTTGTTCTTGTTAAATTTTTAATAAACACACTGCAGTGCAATGAAAACATTTTTTTTATTCACAAAACAAACCATTTATCCCCATGAAAAGAAACAAACAAAAAAACAGTTTAACATTTCCAAAGGGGTTTAATGATGGTCAGTGGTCAAAAAAGAGATGAGGTCATAGATTAGTGTCAGACCATGATCTCCTCTTGGTCCACTCAGTGGATCAAAGTGTGCTCCCACCTGCTGAGCAAGTCCATCCTCTAGAGTGAACTGAACCTCAGGTACCGTGACTCTCTCTGCCCAGTCCAGCAGCAGTCCCAGGTCTTCAGCCTGAGAGGAACTCACTGGAGTTTCAGAAGGAGTATCTTCAGGTGCAACAAAGCCAGGAGCGTCCTCTGCAGCATTACTTTCCCTGAATATTTCGTCCATGGCAGTTGATGGCCGGTTCTGTTGCTCAAGGCAGCCCCCGACGAAGGGGAGGGGGCTCATGTGTTTCTCTGTTCTTACGCCATGGTTGTTCCACTGTTGAGCAAAGTCTCTCAGGTCCCGGTTGATCCTTGGCAAATAAATGTAATGCAGAGCCCACATGTGCATCTCATTGTCACAATCAACAACCCCTTCACTCTCCAGGTAGTTAAACAAATCATAATAAACATTTGTCAAACCCCGCCAGAGATCCACCCAAAGCCTTTCAATTTCTTGGTTGTGGACACTTCTTCCCTGAAGGGCACTGCCACGCTGAAACCCCCTGAAGATGTTCATCATCATCCAGACAGAGCTGTTTTCGCCTCCTCTGTCTGTTCTGACCCTGGAGGGAACACCATAGTGTGCCACAGCGCGGACATTCATTCATTCATTCATCTTCTTGACCGCTGCTTCCCTTTCGGGGTCGCGGGGGTGCCGGAGCCTATCCCGGCTACTGATGGGCGAAGGCGGGGTTTACCCTGGACAGGTCGCCAGTCTGTCGCAGGGCCTCAATCACACACACATACACTCACACATTCCACCTAGGGGCAATTTAGAGTCACCAATTAACCTATGAAGCATGTTTTTGGATGGTGGGAGGAAGCCGGAGTCCCCGGTGAAAACCCACGCATGCACGGGGAGAACATGCAAACTCCACACAGAAAGGTCCCAGCCGGGATTTGAACCGGGGCCTTCTCGCTGTGAGGCAAGAACGCTAACCACTGCACCACCGTGCAGCCCACAGCACGGACAAAGTTCTCCAAAATTGTGCTGCTGCGGTTGTTGGTGGAGGCTCTGAGAAATACTAAAAGACGACTGTAGCCATCTATAGCTCCATGGATGACTATCCTCCACCTACAATAAAAACAAATCAAAATGAGCATTTATGTTACATCAAAAAGAAAAAAGACTATCACTTTAATTGCGATTCAGGTAGTGATAGATGAGAGAATCTGATAGCAATACCATTCTTTGTAAACATTGCTTATGAGAAGAACTTATTTTAGCAGAGGTATTCCTCAAGTATATTATTTTATTTGTCTTCTTTTCAAGAATCAAGAATCAAGAATCTTTATTGTCATTTATGCAGAGCAAAATGAAATTTCTGCCAGCAGCTCTTTGCTAAAATTTTAGAAAGAATAAGATGAGTAGGCTGCACGGTGGCGCGGTGGTTAGCGCTCTTGCCTCACAGCGAGAAGGCCCCGGTTCGACTCCCGGCTGGGACCTTTCTGTGTGGAGTTTGCATGTTCTCCCCGTGCATGCGTGGGTTTTCACCGGGGACTCCGGCTTCCTCCCACTGTCCAAAAACATGCGTCATAGGTTAATTGGTGACTCTAAATTGCCCCTATGTGTGAATGTGAGAGTGACTGGGTGTGTAATTGAGGCCCTGTGACAGACTGGCGACCTGTCCAGGGTGTACCCCGCCTTCGCCCATCAGTAGCCGGGATAGGCTCCGGCACCCCCGCGACCCCGGAAGGGTAGGAGCGGTCAAGAAGATGGATGGATAAGATAAGTATAATATATACAAGGTGCATTACAGAATTAAAAGACACGGTGAAAGGGAAGTGGACATAGCACAACAGTTAAGGTGCTGCAAGAACATAAATAAAAATAAATAAATCAGTGCACAGAGACCTGAGAGTTATTGTTGAGTCTATTTCCTTAGACTTAGGGTGGGTGGGTGGATGGACTTCACAGCTCTGGGGAAGAAGCTGTGTTTCAGTCTGTTGGTGTGGGTCCTGATGTTCCTGTATCTCTTCCCAGAGGGAAGAGCTACAAACAGTTGGTGTCCAGGGTGGGTGGGGTCTTCAGCTATACGACCAGCCCTCCGTTGGACCCGGCTGTCGTACACTGAGTCGAGTTGTGGGAGCGGTTGACCCACAATCCCCTGTGCGGTTTTCACCACCCGGGCCAAGTCCTTCCTGTCTTTTGCAGTGCAACTCCCGTACCACACTGTGGCGCTCAGGCAGAGGATGCTCTCTATGGTGGCTCTGTAAAAGTTTTTCAGCAGCTGAGAGGAAAGTCCAGTCCTTTTTAATTTCCTAAGGAAGAAGAGTCTCTGTTGAGCTTTCTTCACAAGGTAGGATGCATGCACTGACCAGGTAAGGTCAGATATAATGTGGATCCCCAGGAACTTGATGTGGTCCACTCGCTCCACCTCTTCCCCGTGAATGAGAAGAGGGATGTGTTCCATCTTTTTAGACCTCCTGAAGTCCACTATGACCTCTTTGGTCTTGGAGGTGTTTAGGACGAGGTTGTTGTCGGTGCACCACCCTGTTAGGTGCTGGATCTCCTCTCTGTAGTGGGTCTCATCATTGTTCGATATGAGACCCACAATGGTGGTGTCATCTGCAAACTTGATAACCATGTTTGTAGGGTGGATAGCAGAACAGTCGTGGGTGAATAGAGCTATGATCAGGATGGAGCAGAACATTTCACGGCCAGGTATTCCAGGTCCGAAGTGCAGTGCGTTCCGATGATGTGTGCGGCTGTGCACCACGAGTTGTGGATGTAAAGTCCTCCTCTTCTTTTCCCGGAGGCTGCAGTTCTGTCCGGTCGGAACAAAGAGCGGCCCGCTAGCTCCACCGCAGCGTTTGGTGTGTTTTCGTCCAGCCACGTTTCCGTTACAATGGCCACACAACTGTCCATTCTCCGCGAGACGATCCGTAACCGAAACTCATCCAGTTTGTTGGCGAGCGATCTCGCATTGGCGAGGAAGAGACTTGGAAGAGCTGGTCGATGCGGATTAGCATGTAGCCTAGCACGCGCGCCGCTTCTTCTACCCCGCTTTTGTTTACAGTGTCTTCTCCGTCTCCGTGGTCGCCGAAGGGGGATGGCGAAGGCCGGGGTAGTCCGTAAGATCTCAGTTGGGATAAAGTCCAGTTTGGGGGGAGCATTAAATCTGCAGTTCCAACCGATGTGCAGTAGTTCCGCGCTGCCATAATGTATGTACGCTTCCAAAGACTGTAGCACCAGGAAAAACACGAAAAAAACAAACAAAAGCCTAGAGCGCTGAGCCGCTGCGTGTACACGCGCCGCCATCTTCCTACTAAAAAGAATTTTGAGAATATAACATATACTTGGTGTTTTTAAGGCCCTAAACCAGTTATTTTAGTTTAACAGATAAACAAAGAAAACAAGTGTGGTTAATTTAACTTCGGATGAAAACTACAAAAATGAGAGGTTTTCAGTTTGAAAAGGATCAATATCAAGAGCAAATATACAGAGCAAAGTTTCACCACAGCAGTTTCTGTGAAGGTTAAGGACTTGCTCCTCCACCCTCTCCAGAAGCAAATGCTCAGATGCTAGCCAAAGGGGTGGCCCAAGTCTGACCGTTAAAATGGCGCTAGCATCATAGGCAAGGCAAGTTTATTTGTAGGGTACATTTCATGTACAGAGACAATTCAAAGTGCTTTACATAAAACATTAAAAGAAACAATCAAAAGAAATAGTAAAAATGTGATCATTAAAAGAAAATTAAAAGAAAATAAAAAGATTTTAATTTAAAACAAGCATAGATAAACAGTGCGGACGTAAACTTTTGAATACATATCAATCAAATGCAGCTGAGAACAGGTGAGTCTTTAACCTGGATTTAAATACACTGAGTGTTTCAGCAGATCTAAGGTTTTCTGGAAGTCTATTCATAGTTTATAAAGGCTAACGTATAAAGCAAAGAAACCCAGAATTAAATGTTAATTGCAGATCCCATCACTAGGGTGGAGTTCGCTGGACTTGGTGCAGATTGCACTTAAACACTGTGGTTACATGTGCAAAATGTCTTTGACTGGATAAAAGGTCAGATTAGAAAACAACTGTGCACATGTGTCCTGAAAACCTTTATCTGATTGTAACAAATATTTTCATGCGCCACAGGTTTGATCGTAATGAATAATTCTGACATGCACAAAACTATCTAAAATACCGGGAATAGCCGTAGAAGAGAAAATAACAATTTCTGTTATGAATAAACAAAGCTGCAGCATAGAGCGACATGATCTTCTAAATGTGCATTTAATACAATTAATATTTTTAGGTGACATCATTTTCGAAATACGTGCGGCCAAAAATTGTCGTATTGCTTTATTCATGGCTGTGAGGACCCCGTGGAAGGGTTAGAGTTAGAAATTTGCTCTGTACGCACTTAAAATTTGTGCAGGCAATGTGCATCTTGGCTGCACATAAAAACCTGGGAAAATCAACAGCCTTTATTTTATCTGGACATGATTGGTAACACGGATTCACATGATTTTTACACGGTTTTCAGGGGAATGTTTGGAGCATAGAGTGGCATTTCTGCGTTCAAAAGCCAGATCATATACTGTCCATATATGGTTATAGTTGAGCCATGGTAAGGATAACAGCATAACGACCAAACATTACACATTCAAAGATGGGAGCCGCTTTTATACTGGAGCCACAGAGCATGATGATGTGACATTTCTGAAGTGACGTGGAAGTCACACCAGTTGATCAATTACAAAATTCAACTGTAATAAGTTGTTTCAATCTCTAGGGGGCAGCACACAACCAGTTTTAGGTTATAATTTGTGTAATTAAAAAATGTCCTTTTAAATGTAAAAAAATTGACAAGGACCAACAGTCATCACTTTGAAAGCCCTATTTATAGAGGTCAACACCAAAAAAAAAAAAATTTTTTTTCCATTTTACTAAACATATAAGAGACCTCGGGAAAAATAATTTAATTAAACTGCTGTCTAAATAATTACCTTATCAGTTTGTGATTTCCATCAATGTGCCACAGAGAGTTTGGTCCTGCAACAAGGTAAGATCGTCGCAGAGGTCGATGCAAAACTGACCGAAGGGCAGCTGCTTCTGGGTTTAAACGAAGCATACTGGCATGCATCCTTTGTCTCTGTACTCTGACTCAATCTGCACGAAGGGATGCTCTGACTGCTTGGGGACCTATGAGATCATTTCCAGCCACAATGTCCTGCACCACTTCATCTAAGTCAGTATTTGACATCGCTGAAAACCTTCTTGTCATATTAAACAGTCTGAAAAAAAAAGAAAAAGAGTTTGTTGTACCTCATGATGATATGTCAACAAACAATAAAACAGCTCCAAAGAAATATGCTCTTTATGAATTAAAATACAAATCCCAAGAGAAAGAAATTCCAAGAAGGCATCTGTGTATTCAATACACTTACCTCAAACGTCTTTTACAGTTTTGGTTGACACACCAAGAATTTCTGAGATCCGAGACGCCGTGAAACCAAATGATCTTAGGAATCACAGCTGTTCTCGAGTGACCAAATAAGATGGCCGACCTTTGCTTCCACTGTGACGCAATGGAGCTTGATAGCTGAAATTGCCTAAAACGAGAAGTGTACTTTATTAAAATGTTTGCTAAAATAAATAAATAACTATTAAAAATCCATACTATAACAACATTTCCAAGAAAAAAACTGATAAACATAAATCATCTGCCTTCTTTTGTCATATTAAAATGACTATTAATGTTAGGGAAATAAACATTTTATGTGATACTTATAAACAAATGGACAACTGTTTGTCCACACATTTAGTGCAATGAACCAAATTTTAAAAAATGATTGTAAATTAAATAATTTTAAGTTTGCAGATACGGCAAAGCAGTAGGAGTTCATTATTAATTATTTTCTGAGCAGAGGATGGGGCTATAGGTGAGGAGCAAAGTTGCGCCCAACTTCCCATCATCGATCTGTGTGACTCTCCCAGTAGCTAACAGACATCCCCAACTTAACATTAGCACTGCAACAAAAATAGCTAGCTATATTGGAGCTCTCCAGCTGTACAGTTGGTGGCCCATTACATGTATTTTGTTGATGCAATCTTTTAAAAAAAAACATTTTTTCATCTGCTCTTTAATCACAACTATTTGAATTAAAAAAAATCTAAATGTATTTAATTGTAATCTTTTCTTTAGATATTTCCTCCATCATGTACATAACGGCTCTAAAGTGTACGGCAAATCCCAGACAGACATTTCAGCTGAGACCAACTTCTGCGCTAACACTCTCGCTAACACATCGTGGTAATTATCACTTTTTATCACTTTTTATTTATTTATTTATTTGTATTAATTAATTAATTCAAAAATAGATGAATAATAAAATTTAATCTATAAAATATTTATTAATAAAATATTTATTAAAAAACTAATACACATTTGTTTAAAGAAAAAACAAGTCCCACTCTGCTAATATTTTGATATGTTTTCTCTGTTTTCATAGTTCTTATAATTATGGTTATGACGTTTTTACCCTATATAAAAAAAATAAATAAATAAGGGACATAGTGGCAGCTGCAGGCCAGGAATACATTAGAAGTAGCCACTCTGTTGTCTGTGGGTCTGTTTGAGCAAGCGGACTCACAGACTATTTTGAATTTATTGCATAACAATTTAAAGAGACACTTTAGACTAAAGAGACACAGAGACTTTTCATTTTATTTCCATTTTCCACCACTTTCAGATCCCACATCTGCCTGCAGAGTGGTAGTCGATGAGGACCTAGATACCCAAGGATTTGTTGAGGTTCTTCGCCAAAACTTCTCAAATCTGCCAGAAAACTTCCAACTCTGCAGAGTTAATGGCCGGTTGTGGCACTGCAGGAGACATGTCCCAGACGTATAAGGCAGACCAATGAACTAGGATGTTCAAACTTATATATCCTCCCAAAGGTATGCCAGTGAGTTCTCCATGTTCTTAAGGTTTGTGAATTATAGTTATAGTATAGTTATATAATCTAGCCAGTTTTTGCTGATATTTTAAGTTGTATATTATCGGGAAAATACCAACGTAGGTTACAAATATATGCTGGCTATGACTTGTATGTATGTATTCTTACTAGTTCATACAAGTATGAATGAATGAAATGGTTTATTTCAAGAAACAGGTCATAATACATGAAATAACATATCACTTCATCTACTTCTATTCTTTTATTACATAATGAACATGCATTTGTAATACAGATATCTGCTGCCAGTGAAGAAGCCATTCAACTGCCAGGGTAAGTTTGCTGTAAAAAACAAAATCAATGTACATCGGAGTTTCCTGTGCAGCTTTTAAAATATAAAAAGTATAATAAAGAATATGAACATTTCCTGTCTTGTATTAGCTCTGTAGAGCTCCTGCAGCAACAGATAATGACAGAGGGTCAGAAGAGGGAAACAGAACCACAAATTATGTAATTGCTTTTTCTTTTGGCTACACATTTTTTCAAGACTTTTTGTTCACCCTTCAGCACTCGTGATTTTTTTTTTTTGTCTTCTTTAGACTGAACGCTTCTCCAGAACAACAAAATCAGGGTGATGCAGACAGACAGCCCCAGGAGTCTTGTAAGTTGTGTTGATTCCTAGCTTTATTTTAAACAAACTCATTGGGAAAATTGTAGCTTTCACATCTTTTTTTCATATCATATATACATATATATATATTTTTTTTTTTTGCTTTTTTAATATCTTAATATGTTTTCTTTTGTTATTATAAACTTTGAGTTATATTTTACAGGAGAAGAAAAATGTATTTAAAATGTTAAAGTAAATATCCCCTGACCTACAATTTAAAAACGTACTCATTCAAAACAGATTATTTTCATTAACACTTTGAACGGTTTTCTGCACATATTATTGTATTTATTATTTGTTGTGACATTAACTAATGCGTTTTCTTTTGTGAGTATATCTCTGCAGTCAGACCTCTTTTCTCTGTTCTTTATTAAACTTTATTGAAGACCGTAGATTTTTACGGTTTACTAAATTCCAGCCTTTACCTTTAATTTAGCTCCAGCTGGTCTTCTGCACTACAGAGTTTCTATTTAAAATATTAATCTGAAACTAAGAAAACTTGTTTTCTTTTGATTTTGTTTTTTCTATATCAGCTACGACTTTTATATCAACTCTGAATCTTCTGACTCAGAAAATGTGGATCTGGAGTCTGAAAATTCAAACCATGAGGTATGTGACTTAGTATCTGAGCATCATTGTAAATATGCTTGTATGTATTGGTTGTAAATTAATGTTGTGTCTATATGTACCGGTACTTTTAGGATGAAAAAGAGCTGAGTGAGGTGATTCTGGATTTCTAGAAACAAAACCTCACTACAGAGAACGCCTTTTCTATGGTTGCCAGACGGAGGCACATTTTAAAAAGTGCATGTGTGGCTTTAAAAAAATCATAGTTTGACTGGAAAAAGGTACCATTGGTCACATTTGTTGGGGAGATGGCTGATGATTATGGTGGTCCAAGGAGAGAATTTTTAAGGTAATTTGGTCTAAGAAAAAAAAAATATTTCTCTTTATAGGTTCACAAATGTATGTGTATGTATGTGTCTTTGTCTTGCAGGTTGCTCATGATTGAGGTTTCAACCGCTCTTGGAATTTTTGAGGGCCAGCCAGGAAAGCTGGTTTTCAGTTACAATCTGCAGTTCCTGGAGCAGCAGAAATACTTCACTGCTGGGAAGCTCGTGGCTTGGTCTATCATACATAATGGTCCAGGGCCCAGGTGCTTCCAGAGGGAGCTCTACAAAAGGATATCTGGAGAGAGACCAGACCTCAGAGATGTGGATGTGGGCATGTTCATGGATCCCGAGCTAAATGCCAACATGGAGAACGTATTGGGAGTGAAAAAGTATTGTAGTACATAAGTGAGTGTCCGTGTGTGAATGAAAACTATCAGTCATCTAGTCACATTTTGAGCTGATGAAAAATGTTGATTTATAAATAAATCAATAGACAGTGATTTATTTAATTTCTTTTTTTTGTGTTCTACAGATTAATTCATGCAGAACCGCAGAAGCTCTGGCAACACTTAAGGAAACAACGGGTGACTGGATAGCTGCCAGTCGAGTGCCAGATGTATTCAGCGCCACATTGGAAGACCTGCCACACCTCAAACAACAAATTGTGGCACATTTCCTGTATCATCACATTTCCTGTATCATCGGTATGAACAGGAGATCAACTGCATTATTGTTTAGTAATTTCTGACTACTACCAAAATACTGTTTTTTTCTAGATTAGACTTAAATATTAATAATACATAATGTTTAAAGTGCAACCATGGTTGGAAGATATACTAATTTTCTAATTATGACACATAATGTTGTTTTTTTTTTTAAGTTCACTAGTTTGCCTTTTTTAAGTATGTTTTCTTTTCATTTTAGAGTTGCCAGTATGATTCAGCAATTCATTGCTGGACTTGATTCCTGTGGACAATTTTGGCAAGTGGTGAAAAGATTCTGGAGACAGTTTCTTCCAGTGTTCACAAACACTGGAGAAAAGCTCTCTAAGAACTGCATCCAGAATCTTTTCACCATTGTCTGGAGTGATCCTGGAAGCAACAAGAGGGACATGGAGGAGGAAACCATCCTCCAGTGGGAATGGTGGCTGATTGGCATCCAGGGTGAGTATTTTCAGAAAAAGAAGTATGTCAATATTACATTTCAAACCTATCTGCATCAGTTCTATTTTTAAACCAACACAACTGACTAATCATTGATTATTGATTTTGTTTTACTTTGTAATAGGCAAGGCAAGTTTATTTGTAGCACATTTTATGTACAGAGACAATTCAAAGTGCTTTACATAAAACATTAAAATAAACAATCAAAAGAAATAGTAAAGGTGTGATCATTTAAATAAAATTAAAAGAAAGTAAAAAGATTTTAATTTAAAACAATCTTAGATAAACAGTGCGGATGTAAACTTTTGAATACATATTAACCAAATGATACGTGATATGATATATTTTATTCATCATGATCTCATTATAACAAGAAACTCCTTTTGTTTTCTTTTGATAACAAGATAGTGGATCTTGTCAATCCCAAGAAACCTGCCACAAAAAAGTAGTGTTGTCTTTTTGGCTTCCGTACAATATGTTTTTTCTTTTTTTTTTTCTTTCTGTTTTTACAGAAGGTGAGACAGAGGTACGGGACCCCAGCTCCTGCTTACATGCTCGCAGCTTCGTCTGCACTGGACACCAGCTCCACTGAAAATCACCAGCTACTATTGGTCATTCATTCAGGAAAAAGTGAAGCTCATCGAGATGATTCCAGAAAAAAAATCACGCAGGAGACCAAATCATCAAACTCAGATTACAGTGCATCCTGTCTAATAAAAAAAATACATTCTGAAATACTTTGGTGTTCCTCTGCCTGAAAATCTAGATTGTTTTTATTAGTATATATGACTCTTCCATATGTGGCAGACATAACAGAATCTAAAGACCCTGCCTATATTTAGTAACACATCTGATGATGTCAACATGCAGTCATATTAAAAAAAAAACAGACATAACACTGAAGTTTTAATGTCAGCGCAGCTGTTACACCTCTGAGAATCCTGGCCACGTGAACCGCCCTATCTCAGACTGATAACAGGTAATCAGTCATTGACTTAGGACTAAAGAATGGACCTTTCTGCAAACATTTCTGCAATCACATTTAACAAAGCATGACTTATTTCTTCTTCTTCTTCATTTCCTTTTGGCTTTTCCCTTCAGGGGTCGCCACAGCGAATCAGTTTCCTCCATC
>NW_023416890.1:397908-406447 GCF_002922805.2 Oryzias melastigma | reverse complement strand
GGGCACTCTGTCATAAGCTTTCTCCAGATCTACAAAGACACAGTGGAGCTCTCTCTGACCTTCTCTGTACTTCTCTATCAACATCTTCTTTATTTAATAAAAAACAAATGTACATCCATACCTTATGAGGGAATGACGCAACAACCTCTCAAGTTGTAGGACAGGACATAGCTAAAAAAAAACAAAGAAGTTGGTCAAATAAATGTCTTGTAGTTGTAATGGATGATAAACTAAAATGGGAATCACATGTTAATTGCTTAAAAAGTAATAATAGCAAAAACATCAGTATTTTACACAAAATCAAGAATGTGTGTGTCAGTTATAGCCTACTGCTCTTTTATGCTTCCTTATTTTAATAATTGTATGGAAATATGGGGAAAAGCTTATTCCACATAGTAAGCCATTGAGTCTATTAAAGAAAAGAATGGTAATAATTATCCATAAAAAAGGTAACGAAAAAACTACAAATACTTTGATTATAAAATCGCATCTGCTTGAATTCCTGCACTTAGTTGGTTTCAAAATGTCGTTTATGTTAAAGGACAAATAAAAACAGTTTGCCAGACAATATTCAGGATGTGATTAGCAGTAAGAATTACTTAAAAACTTCCTTCTTGTTTCTCATTGTCAATTTGTGATCGTGAGGAGAAGATATTTAGGTAAATTTATTTCACAGCTGCAGATTATCCCAAAATATTTCTTTATCCATGGATTTTGCACAATCTTTAAAAAGTAACCACGTGTTTATGTTGCCACAGCATGTTGTTTTAGTATTTTGATCATATAGCAATCGTAAAAAAGTGTTAAACAATGTGACTGCACAGTGAATTGCAGGTGTCCAGAATTAACTGGAGGAGGCCGTAGCAGAGTTAAAAGTTTTATTCGGCCAGGCAGAAGGCACAGAACCGACAGCAGTTTAACAGTAAAAACTCAAGACTGTAAAACACACTTAAAATGCAACTGGCCCAAATAAAACAAATCACAACAAATAAAAAGGGGCAGACTGCAAGTAAAACCACACACTTAAGAACAGCTTGAGGAATTACATGTAAAACCGCTGCTTTGTAAAACTGGTGCTGAAAGGCCCAGGTATAAAATGATTTAAAACTAATAAAAGAGTGGCACAATCAAATACAATAAAAATAAAAATAAAAATGTAGCAGTATAAAATAGTGGCAGATTAAAAGCACAACCAATTCATCAGCAAGTCATGACTTTCCTCCCATAAAAGTTCCAGGCAGTAGGCCTTAATCACGCCACAAATTTGTTCACTTCAGCGTTCCACGCGCCACCCTGTCTGACGGGTGGGGGCTTGCAACAGCGCCAACACACGTTTTGAACCCGACGTTTCAACGCACGGCCAGAATCTCGAGGGAGCTCCACAAAGTGTGCTTGATTGGCCTGATACAAGCTGGACGACAGCGGCGTTTAAAGTGAGCACGGCTGCAGATTGGATCACTAAATAGCGTCCCCCATCAATAACAAACCGCACACCTAGTGTGAGGCCATTTTCTGGGTCCTAGTGCCCTTCACGTCACAACTCCTGATTACACCCGCCCCTGCTTGGAAGGTCACCGTCTCGGTGACAGTCAAACCCAAGGTCGAAATGTGACTGTAGTCACCATGGACTGATTGGCTGATCTTGGGAGATTATGTACATTTCTGTGCTGCCTAGCAGTCGCTCTCCGGGGCCGTCCCTGACTTGAGCTTGGCTCTGCTGAGTCTGACCCACCCAGAGATGGAGGGCTTGGCTGCTCATGTTCAGTCACCTGTGCCAAATTGGTAGACCGTGGGGGACTATGGGTTACTTCGCCTGCGGCCACTGCCTCAGCTGCAGGAAAGGGGGGTGTCCCTACACTCTGTGATCTCGGAGCTAGAGTGACAACAACTGCTTCTTCACTCTCCTCATCTGAACCAAATGAGGTCTCCTGGGGGAGGTCATCCTGAATGCGTCATCGTCACGAAGATGTGTTTACTTCCAGTGGCGGTACCGTGGCTCTTTCGGCTTTGTTTTAGTTCGTAAATTTAAAATCCTACATTAATCTGCATGTTAGAGCAAATATACGCCCCCCCCCACACACACACACACACACACACACATATATATATATATATATATATATATATATATATATATATATGTATATATATATATTTGTAATAGAGACAAAGAAAATCTGCTGTTGTGTATTCCACAGTTTATCTGTCAAAAAATAGATCTGTAAAAAGGAAAAGATGAAAAAAGAAGCAGTGACTATAATCAAAATAATACTGTTGCTGTAGGTCAGCAACAGAGAAAAAGATTTTTAAAGACTATTTGCATTTTTAAAACAACTTTATTAAGTGTTGCATAAAAAAAGGTACAAATCCGAACATGAACATTCAGTGTTAAATTCAAAAATACATTAGATCAACCACAAATACACACAAGAGAAAAAAAAACAAACTGAAAAAGAACAGACATTTTAGCATTATTCTCAGATAAATAAGTATGAACATTACAAATACATTTGAGGATAGAAAAAAAAATAATAATAATAATTTCAAATATTTAAAATATCCCAAGGGAGAGCGCTTCTTTTCTGTATTGAGGCTCTCTTTCGCCTCCTCAGATCTGCAATTATATTCTTAAAAACAGAGTCACTATGTATCATTTCTTGGTTTAAGACAACTTTTGCTCTGGTCTTCCATATGTGTGTGTTGATTACACACATGATCAGCCAGAACAACCGTCTCTTATTGTCTGGGATTTTCTCAGAAAACAGACCGAACATAACAGAAGACAAATTGATGTTTACATTAAACCCAACATTATACATTTTTTTTCTTATTTCTTTGGTTCTATAACAATTTATCAACAGATGTTCCAGAGTTTCATCTTCATTGCAGGGGGTCATTGGACACATTTTTGTTTTAACAAAACACCTCCACTTAACAATGGCTCTGACAGGGAGTCTGTTATGTGAAATGAGCCAGACAGTGTCTCTCATATTTTCGGGGATGATTTTATCATTGATATTTTTAATTGCTTGGGGACTGTTTTCTAAACTACAATATTTAAGATGTGCTTGTCCTCCATTTTTTTGTTCGTTTAAGATTTTATAAATCATTTTGGATGAAAAACCAATCCAATTTATGTTGAGATGCTGATATTTACTCATAAAATCGCCAAAAAGTAATTTATAGTATGGTACTCCTGTTCTGGATCTGCCTTTTAAAGTGTTCCAATGACCTCCTGTATTTTCAAGCCACCCAGCATTTCTGTACATAGCGCTCTGTACTAGTTTTATAAATTGAATATATAATGTTATACTTAAATCAGGTACTCCAAGACCTCCATTTTCTTTGCTTTTATACATAAGAATCCTTTGAGTTACTTCTCTATTAGTCCCCCACACAAGCTTAGCTATTTGTTTATTTAGAAACATTATTGTTTTATGTGTTGGGGGAAATATTGTGGATAAGAAAAGGAGTTTGGATACAATATGGGTTTTTGCTGTTTGTGCGTCCTTTATAATTTGTGTCTTTGTTGTTCCATTTGTTGATTTCTTCACAAATTTCCTTTTCTTTTTTAGTCCAGTTTGTTTGATATGTGTCAGTTGTACTAAACCAAATCCCAAGAATCTGAATTTCATCTTTTATATTGATGTTAATATGGGGTTTTTTGGATAAGGGTCCAATCCAAACTCCTTCTGATTTGTTTTTATTTAGTTCAGCACCAGATGTTTGTTCATAATTTAGGAGGTGATTATTTAATGCGGGCTGCACGGTGGCGCAGTGGTTGGCGCTCTTGCCTCACAGCGAGAAGGCCCCGGTTCAAATCCCGGCTGGGGGATTTGGGACCTTTCTGTGTGGAGTTTGCATGTTCTCCCCGTGCATGCGTGGGTTTTCTCCGGGGACTCCGGCTTCCTCCCACCGTCCAAAAACATGCTTTGTAGGTTAATTGGTGACTCTGAATTGCTCCTAGGTGTGAATGTGAGAGTGAATGGGTGTGAGATTGAGGCCCTGGACAGACTGGTGACCTGTCCAGGGTGTACCCCGCCTTCGCCCATCAGTAGCCGGGATAGGCTCCGGTACCCCCGCGACCCTGACAGGGACGAAGCGGTAAGGAAAATGGATGGATGGATGGATGGATTATTTAATGCGTTCATCTCTGCTTTGTCTTTAATAATGATAGTGACGTCATCAGCATAAGCTAGAGCTTTTACTATATGACCCTGACCGATTGTACACCCTTTGATTTGGTTATCTGAATTAATTTTTTTCAACAGAGGACTGATGGACAAAATATAAAGGGCTGCACTCAGAGGACAGCCTTGTTTTAGTCCACGATAACTGTTAAATGGTTCAGTTAAAAAACCATTAACTTTGACCTGGACTGAAGATTTCAGATAAAGTAACTGAATTATCTTAATAAATGCTTGTGGGAATCCATATACTTTCCTTTGATCTAAACTAATTAGAAAGGAGTTGGTGTTATTTCCAGTGTATAAGATTTCTCGTAGAGTACAGAAATTATCCCACATTTTTCGACCCTTGATGTCACAGGTTTGTTCCAATTCAATGATTTGATCTAAAACATCATTAAGTCTATTCATGATAACTTTTGCAAGTATTTTATAATCTGTATTCATGATAGTTAATGGTCTATAGTTATTCAAATTGGATTTATCAGCTTTTTTGTACAGCAAGCTCGTAACGCCCTGATAAAATGAATCTCCCAAAGAACCTTCAATAATAGCAGTGTTAAAAACAGAGGTTAAGATATCAGTGACATCATCAATACATAATTGATAAAATTCAGAAGGTTCAGGACCAGGGGATTTCCCAGTATTCAGCTGGTTAATAGCAGCAATAACTTCATGCTTTTTAATTTGACCCAGAAGTGTAGAGAAGGTCTCTCCCTTAAAGGGGTGGATCTCTGTTAAAAGAGTGCTGATGCGTGGGTCAAATCACATCACAGGAAGTTGGTCTGCTGTACATCTGAGAAAAAGTTTCACATACAACACGTCTTTTCTTGTCCTCCTCGTAATACAGCAGGCCACGATGATCTTTAATACACTCAATAAAGTTTTGATTTTTTTGCTTTTGACTAGTGGAAATGACATAATTTAAATTTGCTCTGTTGTCAGAGCCGCTCTGTTTGTACATGTTAAATAACAATTCATTATTTACATTGTTAAAAAGATGTTTTAATTCCAGCCGTTTGTTTTCTTCCTCCTCAGTTCTGTTCTTCTTAAGATTTAAATGAATATATTCACCCACATTATTATTATAAGATACATTTTTTATCTGGTTCAATATGTTTTTCAGCACTTCCCACAGTTCAATATCTGTTTGAAATAGAGGTTTTAGGTCTTTTATTTTTGATATCTCATTTTTCAAGTCTTTGATTAAATCAATATTGTTCAAACAACTGACATTTAATTTCCAAAAACCTCTGTGTTGTTCAGGTCCACAGACAACTAAAGACTGAACTATAAAGTGATCAGAGAAATCACTAAAAATTGTGCAGTACTGTAGAGCATGCATACTAGAAGATATATATATTCTATCAATACGGGTTTTGGAATTAATATCTGAGCGAGTAAAGTGAACATTGTTAGGATGTAGAGTTCTATAAACATCTGCAAGAGAGGCATTTGAACAAATGTCTGCCAATAGTTTACCTTCACGTGAGATTTTAAAAGGAAATGTTGAGATTCTATCTTTCTCTTCAGTTACAGTATTAAAATCCCCACAAAGAATGACATTAAAACCAACATTAATTATTTCATTAACCTTCTTGAAAAGTTGAACTTTTTTTGATCTATCAGGAGCAGTATATACATTGACAATTCTTATTTTCTGTCCATGATAGTAACAGTCAATGAGAAGCAATCTGCCTGGAATAATGTCTCTACGTTTTAGGATGGTGACAGAATGGTCTTTGAAGAAGATTCCGACTCCGTCTGCGCTGTCGTCTCCAAACGAGATTACAGATGTACCTTTGTGCCACAAGCGACAAACATCTGCTACATCTGTGCTGTTTGTGAGCCTGAGCTCTTGTAGACAAAGAAGATCAAAGTCTGTTGATAATAAATAATTGATTTTCGTTTCTCTGTATTTGCTTGATTTTATACCTCTCACATTCCATGTTCCTACTTTCAAGAAACCCATGTGAAGGAGGAGTTCTTACTTACAGAGAGTTGTATTTATTCTACTTCTTCTTCTTTTTTCTTCCAGCAGAGGACTTCGCTCTTCATTTTCCTTTGTTGTTAACCACTCTGGACACCAGGTCACTGATGTCAGAGGAGAAACTGGAAGAGGTGGAGGGACTCACATTGGCTTCAGCTGTAGAATGTATGACAGGTTGTCCTGCTTGCAGTGATGAAGAGTTGGACTCCTCTCCATTACTTTTGCAGGAGCCTGTCGCTAGGATATGAACTTATTTTCATATCCTTCCTCATGGTTGTTTTGGCTCCCGCCAGGATGTGGACTTGCAGGCTCAGGTCCAGGTGAAACTATGCTGTCATCTTCTTCAGACACATTGGAAATATGCGTCTCCTCAGCATGTGGGAGAGCAGGGAAAAGCTGTTCTTCGTCAGATGGATCCAAGGGCTTCTCAGGCTGATGAAGGCCAGCAGCGGGGGGATGGTCCTCACCCTGCTGGGGAAGATTCCTCGGTTCTTCCATCTGGTAGTCAGCTTCAGTAAGAAGTATAAGGGGAGCAGAAAATTCTTGCTGGTCAGCTTCATGAGTTGTTACAGATTTTCTAATTTTTGTTTTATTAGCATATGAGCTTGGACAGCTGAAGAAGTTATGACCCTTTAGGTCGCACAAAGAGCATTCAGCCTCTAGGAGGCAGTCTTTAGCTTTGTGGCCTAGTGTGCCACATTTCCAGCATTGAACTGTAGGACAGTCTTTAACTTGATGGTCTTCCGCCTGGCAGATGAAACATCTGGGAACCTGGCCAGGGTAGATGATTCTTCCTTTATATGGTCCCAGGGAGATGGAGTTAGGCATCACCTTTAGGGAACCATTAATGTCTCTGTGCAGGCGGACCTTATACCTTCTCACCCCATACCATATGCCATACTTGTCGACAGGTTTTATGGGAGGCTGGAGAAGTTCGCAATATCTTCTCAAAAAGAGTTCCACATCATGGTCTGAGATTCTTCCAGTCCGGAATTTAACAATGACTGTGACAATATCAAGTTGTAAAGAGGAATCAAGTTCCCAAACTTTCCATAATGGTTCATCTGATTTTGAGGCAACCACTTGAAGAAAATCCCTAAGTGGAGCCTCTTGACAAAAACAGAGTTCAAAGTCTTTTCTGTTTGGTAGGGCAATAAAGGAGTAGAGATCAAAGGGGGTGATTAAGGCAGACTGAAATAACAGTTCTTTGGCCACATAGTCCCGTGTAGGTGCTTCTCCCTCCCCGACATATTTGAGTCTCACCCATAAGTGGTTGAATTTGGATGCGTAAGAAGTGGAAGAAGTTGATGCCATTTCTTTAAGTAATAGTTCTTTGTTTGCTTTTTGTCAGATGGCTGACTCATCCGCCGGTTTTGCCTCTTCCAGACATGGTTTAGGATTCTTCCTGGATATGAACAGAAGAGAAAAAAAACTATTTGCCATGACCTGGAATCGAAATTGCTGCTGCCGGACTGAAGCCCAAAGTCATAACTATTAGGCCACGGCTCACTGTGCTACAGTAAAGCGCCGCTTTGGATGGGCACTTTAAAACACCGCTTTGGACGGGCGGTTTTGACAGCACCAGAACATTGCTTTCGACACGCAATTTGCACCCAAATAAACGCCGCTTTCGACGCGCGTTTTGTACACACTCGCGCGAGGCATTTTTCTGCTCGTGGAAAAGGAAAAAGCGCTCGCGAGAGTCGGATTTGTCCGCGCTGAATGTTTGATGCGTGCGCGGAGATGTCTAATTTTTGCTGGAGTTTTGACATAAATAAAACTCAATATGTATGGGGTAAGATAACTGTCAAAAAGAAACATATTCATAAATACATATTTTGTATTCACAAAAAGAAATTCATATTCATAAATACAAAGTTGTGCAAAAATGTATATTTTGTGCCAAACTTACATAAAAAATATGACTACAACATTTATTTAAGTTTAACATGTCTCTTATGAATACAAATTTTCCTTGTTTTGAATACGACTTCTCTCTGTCTTGGATACGGATTTCTCCTGTTACCTAACTGTCAAAACTATATCACGGGGTCACAGGCTTATGCATCAAGTGCCGGAACATCGAGCCGCCGAGCCGGCAAACGACGCATGCGCACTGCAGTTTAGCGCTCATTAGGGTTGGGCACCGAAGTTCGGTTCCAAGTAGGAACCGTTATGATTTGCGCGGTTCTACCGAAACCGAAAGATGCGGCTGCAAACGTTGCTGGATCTCGGTTCCAAATTTCATTGAAGTTTTATTTGTCTGTGGACATGTCAATCACTTGTACTCCCTTCTGATTTTTTACGATTCAGCCTATCTATTCTGATTTTTTACGATTCAGCCTATCTATTTACTTTTTTG
>NW_023416890.1:377308-394788 GCF_002922805.2 Oryzias melastigma | reverse complement strand
ACAACAGAACAATCCCACCAACAACCCCCACCCCTCCCCTTCTAATTCCCCAGGTAATGACCACATTTACACATACAATGATGCAAAAGTTAGCCAGGAGAGTAGCCAGTTAGCTTCCCCTTGGTTCAAGGAGGTCAAAAAAAGCCTGGGACTTCTAGTGTTAAATGTTAATTTTATCTTTAGACTTTTATTGCAGAAATTAATTAAATGTTTTTTTATTTGAAGATTTGATTTGAAATCAGTAAAAGTAGTATTTGATTGTACAGATTGGAACGCTCTCTGTCTGCCCCACGGAGATGACATCATCAGCATGACTGACTGCATCACAGATTACATAAAGTTCTGCGAAGACACCATCATTATTTGGGGGGAGGATGTGGGGGGAGAAGCAGACTGTGTGAGGGAGACAAAGAAAGGGCTAACGACCTGAACATCTTCTTCAATAGGTTTAGCTCCCCATCTGCCCAGGTCAACACCACCCCTCCTCCAGCATCATCACAAACCACTACACCTTATTCTACTCCCACCCCCTCTCAACCCCCTCTTTCCTCATCAACACTGGATCAGAGTGAAGCCAACCCCCACCTTGCACCTACCCTGCCCCCCTCAGTGACTGTAATGACCCGCCATGTGAGGAGACAGCTGGAAAGGATTAACCATAGACTGTAAAAATAATGGACAGAGCGAGCAATGAGGTCCCCCATTGGAAATGCATTACTTCCTCTCCTCGCGAAAGTAGGCCGCCGCTTTCACCGTCAATTCCTGAAATGGATACCGCCATTTGCAAACAATCTTCAGCGATTGGTCTGAGTCATAGCTGAGTCATGGAATCTACAGGAAGTACTGTCGCCAATCAGGAGTGAGTTTATTGCAACCATCTGCCTCTTTCCACGCCTCGACCACGAGACCGACCGCAGATGTAAACAGCTTCAATAACGGCGGCTCGGGAGAATGGCTTTTTAGGTTTCGTTTTGATCACGTGGTCAGAAATCCTCCGGCTCTTTTCTAAATGACGTCGTTCCCGGTTAAGGTTAGGATTACGGTTATGGTTAGGGTTAGAAAAACAAATTGTTCGTTTGTGGGGCTGTCTGTGATGCTCACGCCTCCACCAGGGGACGTGTCAAACATGGAAAACACATTTTAACACGTTTAGGACCGCGTGTATTATATGCACGCAAAACCCGGTTTTGGCATATATTATACACGGTATTTTCCAAATCGTGGAATATGTACGCATTTTATTGAGACTGGGCTGATTGTACAAGTCATTGTTGAAGTCTTTGAGGGAGAACCATTCCAACATTTGATTCTGTCAGCGGTCCTTTGGGATTTACTTACATTTATTCCTTTTTGGTGAGATAAAAGGAGCATTTGGCTGACGCTGCTGCAGACCGGCGCGTGTCCCCCTCGCGCGCGCCGCAGCTCGTCTCTTCACATGCGCTGCCACGTTAGTCTGATCAGATGCACGTGAGAAGCGCGTTCATCTGTATTTAAAATAAATAACCATCCTAACAAGTGAACAGCTGGATCTTTTTATCTGTTTGAAAATACGACCGGGTCCTTTCAAATTTGTCTCGCGGCTGTGTCTTATTCAGGCTGAAGCTGGAAAAGTGAAAAAGATGAAACTTGAAACGGTTGGTGATTTTATGCGCATATATGCAACGTATAATTTATAAGCTACAATCAAAACAGTGAAATAAAGAAAAATAAACGTAAGACAAACAAAAAAGTCCAAAGCACATAACCTCAGAGTGAAATCTATTTCTACAGAGTAAATCCTCATCTAAAAATGTCGACAGCATGCTCCTCTTGTTGTTTCAAACTGCTGCATCGGTACATTCCATTGAGGAAAACAACAGTAGGACAATGATTGGTACATTGTTGAATTGTAAAGTAGGTGTTAAAAGGTCTTCACGGACCCATTGATGAAGTCTGCTCCCATTGGCTACCCGTCATATGTCACTCAAACCCCCCAGACGGTCGACGTCAGACCCACAAACGCTTATTGAGCCATCTGATTGGTCAATTTATAACTCTAATAACTTGTGATAATGGAAAAAAATCTTTAAAAAAAATTAGGATTAGAAAAAAGAAGTTAATCAGAAAGCAGAAGAGGAAGAATGATTACTCTGACATATAAAATGACTGAGAAATAACTGGCTGTTTCTCAACGTAAGTCAATGGGACTTTGGCCTTTTTGCAACCCAGTGGTACTTCCTATATGAACACGGAAGGAGGGGGGCTTGCTTTGTCCAGTTATTTTATATACAGTCTATGGGATTAACCAGACGGCATCAGCCCCAGGATCCTGAGGACCTGTGCCGCCCAACTATCCTCTGTTTTCCAGCGCCTCTTCAACCTGAGCCTCAGTCTGGAGAGGGTTCCAGTCCTCTGGAAAACCGCATGTCTGGTTCCTGTCCCCAAGAAGACTCCCCCATCTGGCCCAAATGATTACCGTCCTGTTGCCCTCACGTCTCACCCAGCCAAGGTGCTGGAGAGGATTCTGCTGGCTCACCTGGGACCGCTGGTGAAACCATCTCTGGACCCCCTCCAGTTTGCTTACCAGCACGCCTGGGGGTGGATGACGCTGTCATTTATCTGCTGCAGCGAGCTCACTCTCACCTGGATGGTGGAGGAGACACTGTGAGGATCACATTCTTTGATTTCTCCAGTGCCTTCAACACCATCCAGCCCTGCATACTGACTGAAAAGCTCCGGCGGATGAATGTCAGCGGGTCCTTGGTCTCTTGGATCACTGACTACTTGTCAGACAGACTACAGTTTGTCCGGCTAGGAAGTGTCATGTCCGACGTGGTGGTCAGTAGTGTTGGAGCCCCACAAGGCACCGTTCTCTCACCCTTCCTGTTCACTTTGTACACCAGTGACTTCCAGTATAACTCAGAGACATGTCATCTTCAGAGGTTCTCTGATGACTCTGCGGTTGTCAGCTGTATTAATGGCGGACAGGAAGAGGAATACAGGACTGTGGTGAATGAGTTTGTGAGGTGGGCTGGAGTTAATCACCTGCTGCTCAACGTTGACAAGACCAAAGAGATGGTGATCAACTTCCAAAAGCAACAACCGTCTCTCCAGCCCCTCAGCATCTTAGGCAGGGATGTGGCAGAGGTGGAGGAATACAAATACCTGGGAGTAATCATTGACAACAGACTGAGCTGGAAGAAGAACGGCACAGCTGTGTACAAGAAGGCCTGCAGCAGACTCTACTTCCTGAGGAAACTGAGGTCCTTCAACGTATGCAGCAAGATGCTGGAAATGTTTTACCAGTCTGTTGTGGCCAGCACGTTATTCTTTGCTGTGGTCTGCTGGGGGGGTAGCATAGCTGCCAGTGACACGAAGAAGCTGAACAAACTTATTAGAAAAGCTGGTTCTGTAATTGGATGTAAAATGGAAACTTTTGAAGCTGTGATGGAGAGGAGGACCTCAAACAAACTCGTATCCATCATGGATAATCCTCAGCACCCTCTTCATCCTGCGCTTGACGAACAGTGGAGTGTCTTTTCTAAGAGGTTAAGGCAACTTTGCTGCCACACCAAACGCTACAGGAGATCTTTCCTGCCTCGTTCTATCGGACTATTTAACTCATCAGCCTTGTGTCGCAGATAAACCCACTGGATGTCTGTCTGGAAAGCTGTTAAGTTTTGGTGCTCCCTTAATTTTCTCAATTTTATTTTTTTGAATTTCTTACTTTTTTTAATATTCACTGTTGTTTGTCTGTCTGGTTGCTATTTTTAAATGATGCTGTACACAGTGCTGCTGCAACGTGGAAATTTCCCTCGAGAGATCAATAAAGTATCTTCATCTTATCTTATCTTATCTTATCTTATCTTATCTTATCTTATCTTATCTTATCTTATCTTATCTTATCTTATCTTATCTTATCTTATTTAATTATTCTCAATAATGAGAACATTATTCTCATGTTCACATACTTAAAACCACATATTTTTTATTATAAATGTATTTCTTTTTAACTAGACTAGACCCCTGTAAGGCAGAATCAACCAGTCTCCCAATCCTGGAGCTGTTTGTCCAACAGTGAAGACAGAGCAGACTTCAGAATGAACAGGAACTCTCCTGCAGTCCTTGATCAGGATTGGTGACATCGGCATCCAAGTGCTGGAGGTGCATCACACCTCTGTACCTCATGTAAGTGAACACACTGCAGTTTTTCAATATTATTTGGAATATATTTGTATAAATTTAAACATATATATTGCAGGTTGTCACAGCGTGTGCCATCCTCCACAACATCTGCCTCTGTGTTGACGACACCGAGGCCCCAGAGGAAGATGTGGAGGTGATGATGAGGAAGCTGGTTTGGAGGTCACCAGCGGTGCTCTCTGGCAGGACCAACTACCGGCTGAGGTTTCTGCCCTGGGGGAGGTACCACTTTGATTACTGGTAAAAGGTAATTAAATGATCAAGAGATTTTTAAAAAAAAAAACTTTTTTTCCAAAGCCTGTACATGGATTATCTCATATTTATGGATCATTTTATGTCATGCAGCATCCATCGACAGCCAACCCTGCAAACCCTGAAGATGGACGATGCAGTCTACAGTGAAGATGCATCCTGAAACTCTCTGTAGACCACCTTGCAAGATGTTCAATCACCACCCAGAAAGTTCCAGCCCGGGTCTCAGTCGAAGCCCCCCCCCATCTATGTCGACTATCTTTGTAAATAGTTGGAAATAAAAGTTACAATTAATCCATGACAATCACTGTGTTTGATTTAGATCTTTATTTAAATAAAAAAAAACATTTTTAACATATCAAACATAAACTTCATTTATTTATTCGCAGACATCTAAGGATTTTAACGGCAATTCTTTCCAGCAGACTAAAGTTGGTCAGAAGTTTCCCTCCTCTCTCTGCTCTTCTGCCTCATGTCCTCTCTGCTTAGGTCTAGAAGCTCATTACTGTTTCTTCTTATTTTTCTTCTTTCAGCTGGTGGCTCACTCCTTCCTTCTCTTTCTTCACTCTCCTCTCTTTCACCCACTGCTGTACTTCTCCAGCAGATCCATTTTCTCCAGGATTGTCCTGGAAAAAAAAGAGAGGGGGAGATGACAGGTTTAATCCCTCTCAAAAATGTTTCACATTAAAACACAAAAACACTCAACTCTACAGTAGATGTCACCAACTCTGTTGTTATTGAGCTCCTGCCCTGTTTGTTTAGCAGCTTAACCTGTTTCAGCTACTTCTGCTCACCTGATCAGGTGTGTTCAGTCAATCAGAAACGGAGCTCATCCAATCCAGCTAATCAGGAATTACTGAAGCAGGGCAGTGGAGTTCACGAAGAACAGGGTCGGTGACGCCGGCTCTATTATTATGATGAAGACGTATATAAATGTACGATTTGCCAAAGCAGATGGAAAAAATTTGGCGCCATACAAAATGTAAACAGTTAATTATAGACATATATTTCTATAATCATTTTTAATCTTACATTTTCATTACTATTTTTAAGAAAAGTCCACTTTTATATATGTTCAGGACCCATAGCTAACATGTTAATACAGAATACATGATTAAATTCATCTTGATGCAATAACAATACAAGTAAACTAAAACATCACTATGGTCAAAATACACAACTTTATTTTTCTGATTAAAAAATATTACTACTGTGAGCGTCATTTTATATATATATATATAATTTTTTTAAATCAGAAACCTAGGCCCTTTATGAACACTAGAGGGCGCAGATCAGTTGTGTGATGTTTATTTAGACGATGTTTTGTTATTCAAAAATAAAAAGATGTTTTGTTGTTCATGATTAATAAAGACGGACAGAGGAGCAACACGGTAATGTTTGAAGGCGTCGTGTCCGAATTGCCTTTAAAATCAAGGGCACTGTATTATAGTTAGTTATGGATGAGGGTGAGAATTCCAACATAGCCCGACAATTGAAGCTCTATCTGACAACGAGAGTGGCGGTATAGATATCCATATGTGCTCGACCTGCAAAATCGGTTCGGGAAAATAAAAATAAATAAATAAATAAAAATATAGATCGGTTCGGTAACAAACAACTTGATTGCAATTGGTTAGATTACCATCATGTGACAGGATATGACACAGAGTCTTCCCTAGTAAAAACTGAAGAAGTCCAAACAAGTACGCAAATAATCACAAAATGGGGCGCAATATTTGCAATGAAACGCAAAAACCTTGACAATAAAATAATCTGATCGAGGGGAATCATTACAGGGTAGCAATCGTATTTTAATAGAGAGAAACCAGGCTGGGAAGCGTGGAGTTTGTGCTTAAGTTGGCGCTAGCGAATAGCATGCTAGTTTGGTCGCACATTAAAAAAGTGACTATTCGCTCGTGATATTTTATTTCACAATGCCTCCTGCCAGTTTGCAAACTCAAGGGGAAAGTACAGCTAAAATTAGCCGCGCTCACTTCTGCTCAGTGACATAAACACTGAAGAGAGCAGCCATTATGGTAATGAGCTGTCAATGCGAGATTAATAAATAATAGCCTAGACAGATCTCGACATTAAGTTGTTTGTCTATGTGGCATTACTGCAGTGTAATGTCATCACTAGTCAGAGGCCCCAGAATCGATCTTGCAGCCCCATAGACCGTTTATGTCAATGTGAAGGTCGAGCGCATATGGTACCCACAGCGGAACTCACCCCCAACAGCAAGAATTGTTTCGTTTTCAGCACGCACCTAAATTGGCTAAAGACCAATAGTCTACCATAACAAAATACAAATAAAGAAATACTAAAAGATAAAATGCCAAGGTTGAAACTTTTTAGCCGTACCTGGTTGTTCTCCATTGCGAATGTGTCTGTTTTCTTTAATCCCTGGCGTTTTCCCAGCTCAACTCCGCCTTCGCCCATCAGTGGCCGGGATGGGCTCCGGCACCCCCGCGACCCCGAAAGGGAAGAAGCGGACAAGAAAATGGATGGATGGTTTTCCCAGCTCAAATTCAGAATTAGGGGCGGAGTCCTCAGTGCGCATGCGTCATTTGTGGCTAGGCGGCTCGATGTTCCGGCACTTGATGCATAAGCCTGTGACCCCGTGACGTAGTTTTGACAGTTAGATAACAGGAGAAATCCGTATCCAAGACAGAGAGAAGTCGTATTCAAAACGAGGAAAATTCGTATTCACAAGAGACATGTTAAACGTAAAAATGAATGTTGTATTCGTATTTTTTATGTAAATTTGGCACAAAATATAAATTTTTGCACAACTTTGTATTTATGAATACGAATTTCTTTTTGTGAATACAAAATATGTATTTATGAATAGGTTTCTTTTTGACAGTTATCGTATCCCATACATATGCGTCTCCCGTTCAGTCTAAGTGAGACATCCAGCTCCTCCCACACCCGTCGCGGCATCAGAAACACGCTTTTTTACGAGCGACAGGCTGTGAATTTGTCACGCGGTGAAAGAGGGGCGGGGCACGGGAATCACGTTCAGTGTGAAAGCACTTCCAGAGGCTTCATGGCTCCTCCTCTGCCCAGCTGACTGGAGGAATGAATGAATGAGGGAGGAGGTACTGGACAGCCCGCCGATGTCCCGCCTCCAGAGCCATATACCTCACCATGATTGGTTTGTTCAGCTCTGCACACAACAACTGTCATTCATATCAGCCTTGCCGCACTAACAGTAATCTTTCATATGAAGACGTGGGCCGCAAATTATCACCCCACGGGCCGCGAGTTTGAGACCCCTGGTTTAGAGGGAATCTCTACCAGAACCAATAGGATTCAGCTCGCCTCGTCTGAAATCTCTTTAACACATTTGAACTGTAGATGTTTGTGAACTAGAATTGCTACCCCCGGGCTTTGGCTATTGCCACATGAGGCAAATACGTGACCTACCCAGTCCCTGCGAAGTTTTTTTGATTCAGTGGTTGACAGATGTGTTTCCTGAAGTAAGGAAATATCAGCTTTTTTAGATTTAACAAATGACATTATTTTTCTTCTTTTAATGGGGTGGTTAAGACCTTTCACATTCCAAGAAATAAAATTCAAAGTGTCCTGTTGATTAGGAGGCATCTGAAGTCGAGCTTAATACAGTGAAATAAGAGACAATGCAAATTAAATCTAATATCATCGCTGGGTGACAAGAAGGTGACTTAATAATGTAATGAACTAAGTCTCAACAACAAAATAAACAAACAAACTCGGGATGACAAGGAACGGTCACCCATAGGTGCATTGGCACTGCACCAACAAAATCAAAACCTTGTGGGCCGTGATTGTAGCCAGTGTAACAGACCTAGCGAGAGCAATCCCGCAGCGGCAGCGTGAGAAAAAAAAAAAAACGATGCTGGAGCAACAGCACATGTTCAGTCAGACCAGTGTGAAAACAAAATGAATACACAGAGTGATATTATATCACAAAATCCCATCCTCTATTCTGGTCTGATAATCTCAAACAGAGTAAATAAACAAGTAAATAAATAAATAAATAATATTTAAAATATAGAAAGAGGGGGTAGTGGGCTAGAGAGTCAAGTAGTTATAGGATAAATGCCCCTAGGCCAATACAACTAACATGAATTTCTATTGAGAATGGTTTAGGCTACACTTACTATTTTGTTAGTAAAAATAATAGTAAGATAAAAAAAAACGTTTTTGTGTTAAACAAGAGACCAAAAAAACCAAAACAAAACAAAACCAAAAAGCAATAAATTCATAAATTATAATTTCAATACGTAATGCATTTTTTAAAGGTAAAACAAGACGATCGTCTGAAATCTCCATTAAGGTTATTTAGTTTATCCATTAGGCAACGACTGCGGTCATTTTTTGTTTAAGTCTATTGTAAAAGGTCTCCGGAAGTCGTGGATGCGTCGTGACGACATCACCGTGAGTGACGCCTGGAGCAAAGCACACAACAACAGAGGCGCGAGGCGGCTTTGTGTCTTCGTGGACGGAGGGTGAGCTTTTCCAAAGATGTCTTTGGACCTTCAACGAGCGTATTTCCCTATATTATCTGCACGTTCACCGACCACGGTTTTGAGGAAAGTGGTTTTTGTTTTTCATTTCCTATCAAATAGGCCGCGCGAGCTGGAGCGCAAGCGTGCGTGCGGTTCGCTTTGTTTTGTGTCAGCGTCAGGAATGACCAATGGAGGCGCGTGCCTCTGCCTCTTAATTTATAACTGATGGATAAAATGCTGTGCACGCGAGCTCGTGAAAGAGTTGACAATGGAGGCAGGATGAGCGAAACGGTGGTTGGAAAAATTTGAACTCACGACAATGATTGAAGCAGAACTCTATGGCGTCAGATTTACGCCAAAAGTCTCACGCGGTTGTATTACAAACTCCACGGGCATAAACCAAACTCCACGCGAGCAAATTGCGTCACACGCGGGCATAAACCAAACTCCACGCTTGTAATAAACGTCCCACGGGCGCTCCTGTGTCCCTGTGCTACGCCCGTGGAACCATTTTTTGCGCCTGTGGCCTGTGTAAGCATTTCTGCGCGTGTGTAACAGCTCCTATGCTCCTAAATTGATAGACTTTTTCGTCAACGAATAAAAACGAAACAAAAATGCTCTTCGATGACGATATCCAATCATAACGACTGCTGGTGGAGGAGGGCGGGAGCAAATGCAAAGTGATCCAATCAGAACACAGAGCCCTGCAGCCCGCCCGGGAAGACAATATTTCAATGAATTGTGTTTGTGATATAGGTGAAAAATTCTACTCCAGGTAGAAAAAGAAGAGTACATATAGGAACAAATGTTATATTTAACACGACCCTCAACAAGACGTTGTGTACGTTGTGTGGAGCGACCATCACAGACAGAAACACAAGAAAAACTGAAGCGATGTTTGCGGACAAGCCGCCCTGAAATCCACTCAAAGGTAAACATACAAACTCGATTATTTCCAGTGTATTGGGCTGAATCCGAATTCCTCCCTACCCTTCCAACTGTTGTGGTATTTTAAAGAGTATGATTATCTGACATAGTTGTTTTAAGGGGTTACTCTCGCCAAGCTAACTTGCGCCGGTACTGTATGGGGGAGAAGCGCTTTTATTCATGCGGCTGAAGCTCTAAAGCACAGAGGTTTACATTTAAATGTAAGTCTGACTTTATTGTTTTAGCATGACGTTTGTAAAGTTATAAATCGATGTTGTTGTGTATTTCCGAGCGCTAGCAGCCCCGCTGCTTCTTTAGATCAACAACAGTCACCGTTTTAATCTCCAACTCCACCACGTCTTACATGACAACAGCGCCCTCTATTGGCCGGCGGTGGTGTTACAGTACTCCACACACATGCTGATCAAGCACATATAACATGCTCACACGTGTCCTGGACAGCTTACTCCTTAGTGAATGTTTTTTTATGCATTTGTACACTTGACTACCTACTCAATACAAGTATTTTTTTTCTTTTTTTTTTATGTTCAGACATTTATAATAAGGCTGATGTTATTTACACACATTTACATGTGACCAGCACATGTGTTTTGTCCACATGTAATACGTGCAGCCAGATCCCGTTGCTGCATTTCCAGCACGTATTTTAAGTTTGTCCAAGGCTGGATTTTTTTTGTTGGCCGCAGGTATTTAAAATTCAACTTTTAAGTTAAGGTTCTCCACATTTGACCCATCCCCTGGTGGAGCCGTGAGCTGCAGAGACAGCCGAACTAAGGAAACCTTTGCTTGTTTAACTCTAACCATAATCCTAACCTCAACCCCTTTCCTCTGGGTCTGTGCGAAAAAGAAAAAAGTTTAGCACTAGCTGCAAGTTTTTTGAAAATTACGTGTGAATAGACACTTTCTGATTGGAAATGGAATGGAATTATAATTATATAATTATATTTATTTTTTCTTTTAATGTGTTTTTAGTTGTAGATGAATTCGCAGAAATGACAAGATTGGAAAGCAAAGGGAAGTAAAATGTTTTTTTTACAAATTAGTAAAATCTTTGCGTGTTTTTCATATGATTATACTTTATAAATGTAATTAAAATGCTTTACGTTTATTCTATATTTTTGTCGACTAAATATCTCCTGTAATTTAGTCGACTAAATATCTGCTGTAATTTAGTCGAGTAAAATTTGACTAAAATTAATAGAATTAACATGACTAAATTGCGACTAAAAATTAATTCTATTTTAGTCAAAAGACTATGACTAAAATTAAATTAAAATTCTCTGTCAAAATTAACACTGGTCCCCGCCCCTTGCAGTTGCTTGCGGGGCAAATTCTTACGCCCATACAGAAGAGGTGCGTCATTCGTTTTTCAAAGTAAGATAACATAAAAATAATACATTGACTGTTTTATATTGTGAACAAGTTCAACTAACAGACCTAAAGAAATCAACGATATCCACAATTTACAAGGTGAGTGTCCATATTTTCCTGTCTGTAAGAAAAAGTTTAACTCGGCGCTGTCATGCGTAAGTGTCCACTTGCAGAGATGGTATGTTCCGGTGTAGGTAACATATGTGCTCGGCCTGTCAGCTCGGGGGCTTGCGCATAGATTACGTGTAAGATTCTGATTGGTCCGGACCATTAGACCACTGTTACGTGACACGGGGAATGACACACTTCCGCCATAATGCACGGATTCATCCCGAGTAAAATAACGAGGAGGTCTGAACAAATACGTTAAGAATCACAAAAGGAGGAGGAATATTTGCAATCAGCCGCAAAAACCTTGACAACGAAATAATCCGATCGAGAGGAATCAGAGGATAATGATCGGTATTTTAATAGAGAGAAATCAGGCTGGTAAGGATGAAGTTTGAGCTAAAGTGGGTGCTAGCGAGTAGCATGCTAGCTTTTTTTTTTTTTTTTTTTTTTTTAAAAAGAAAGTAGTTATTCGCACGTATTTTTTTCTAAATACATCCTGCCAATGTTGAACTGGTCGTACGGACCGGATGAAGTCCCGCTAGAATATGCAGCGCTCACTTTCTGCTCCGTTACACAAACACTGAGGAGAGCAGACGTTAGTGAAGAAGGTGTCAACGCCAAAATAATAAATAATAGCCCGAGCAGATCTCAACACTTTTTTCCTTTCTTTTTTAAAAAATAAACTGTATTGTAAACCACAGTTTCAGTACAGAAAAACTGCAAATTAGTCAACTCGTTTGTTACACTTGTGTGGTGACGTCATCACTAGTCGCAAGCCCCCGAGCCGTTCTGACAGGCCGAGCACATATGTTACCTACATTGGCCAGCACGGCCCATTAGCATGTTAGCTAGCAAACGCCGCATTGCCAGATTGTGAGGTTTCCAACTCAAAATGACAGGGTTTATTGTGGTTTTTCTGGCGAAATTTCTTTGGCGGGTGGACTCAATCGGGATGGGTTTGGGAGCTTTTAGTCACTTGTTGAAATGCGTTCAACTGGGGATGATCAGGCTCCCCCGCCCGATCATCCCGAGTTGAACGCATTTGGGTGACGCGACACTTGACTGTAATCATTCACTTGTCGTCATGGGATTTACAGCCTGATAGTAATAAAAACAAAAATATGATCACTGTTGTGTCGTGTTTGCAATCATCAGCCACGTAAAGTTACTATATTTTCAACTTTTTTTAAATCGCCGACTTCTTCTGCGAAACCACAGCAGTCTTTCTGGTACAATAAGCTCACAACCACCTCGTGGTAAACATATTACAAATCTTATGATCACAACAGTCCCTCAAGTGCTGTTTAATTGTCTGACTCTTATCATTTTTATCCTCAAATTTTCCACATTTTCTGTTCAATTTCAGCACAGATGCACAATCCCATCTCAGCTCATGCCAATAATGTCATAGTTTATTGAATAGATATTTTAGACATTTTTATCCCACATCCTTCCGAGTTTATTGTATTTCACATTTGTCTTCAGTTCTTTTAATGTTCATCTGAAGTAAAGCTGAGCTGAAAAGAAAAAATGATAGAGGATAAAGAATAGAGGGCGCTGTTGTCATGTAAGACATGATGGAGTTGGAGACTAAAACTGTGACTGATTGTTGATCTGAAGAAGCAGCGGGGCTGCTAGCGCTCGGAAATACACAACAACATCGGTTTATAACTTTACAAACGTCATGCTAAAACAATAAAGCCAGACTTACATTTAAATGTAAACCTCTGTGCTTCAGAGCTTCAGCCGCATGACGCACCTCTTCTGTATGGGCGTAAGAATTTGACCCGCCAGCAACTGCAAGGGGCGGGGACTACAGCGCAGTGGCCCAATCACACACGGGTTGATATTTCCAGTCCTTCACACACTCCCAGGAGCTGTTACACACGCACAGAAATGCTTACACAGGCGCAGAAATGCTTCCACTGGCGTAGCACAGGGACACAGGACTGCCCGTGGGACGTTTATTACGAGCGTGGAGTTTGGTTTATGCCTGCGTGTGACGCAATTTGCTCGCGTGGAGTTTGGTTTATGCCCGTGGAGTTTGTAATACGGCCGCGTGAGACTTTTAGCGTAAATCTGACGCCATAGTACCCAGAGATACAGAAAATCAAATAAAGTTGAGCCCCACGGGTTCCTTTTACTTATCAATGTAAGTGATTGTATTGAAGTTGAAATCAATCAATGAAATCCATTGTATATGAAGATAGGGCTGAGTTAACACACACACCCGGCTGGTTTAGAGAAGGCAAAATCCATAGACTTCATCTATAAAACGTCACAACAACCATTTGTGCTCCCTTATTTTATTATTATTATTATTATTATTTTTACATGTTCTTGATAATGGATTTTTAAAATATTTTTTGTTTATTGCAACCTATTCAAGTCATAATTTGACCAATCAGATGCCTCTATAAAAGCAGGTTTGTCTCACATCAAACCCTTGAAACATTTGATTACAGTTCCACTCCAAATGTATCTTTTTTCTATTTAAGAAGTGTTCTCAGTGCTCATTCATAGCCATTATGCCGTTTTTAGTAAAAAAAAAAGACTTTTTAAAATATTTTTTTTTCTGCAGAGCAGCAGAAGTTCATCAGAAATTTGCCTCTGAGTTGTGTGTTAGACTGTTGATGCGAAAGTAACTCTCCACTAAAAACCCATCAGCCCTTTGTTTACATTTTCTCCCACTATCTTACAGCCCCTCACAAACCTGAGCTAACATTAGCACAGCACAAAAATGGCATGCATAATCAGAACTCAGTTTTGAAACCAGAAGCCTGTATGGATAAGGAAAACAAAGACGCACCTGGGGCCCGTTTCAAAAAGTAGATTTTGTTGAAACTCTGAGTTCTTGAACTCTAAGTTAAGGAAAACTGAGTTTCTGGTTTCAGAAACATAGATAACTTAAACCTGTGAAAGTGGGTGAAACCAAACCCGTTTCAAGAAGTGGGTAAAGCTAAACTCAGAATCAATCACTATGGTAACTGAGTCTGTGAACGTAACCTGGTCTGGAGCAGGTTTTCTTCAGGAAACTTAGAGTTTTCTGCGGTCTCCGCCCCTTCTTAAGATGAAAGATGTTCAAATAGAACTTCCTCATTAACATTTAGAGAACATTCACATTAGAGACGTCACGTTTCCACCACACAGAAACCAAAATATCATGTCCATTTATAGAGGATCATGTAGAGAGGAGGCTGGATTAATCCAGAGAAAATGTTATTTAAGTCAGGAGAAGAAACGAGTCGAATCACTTTTATTTGAACGATACCATTTTCCAGGGACTCGAAATTAATAATACCCAGATTTCTTTTCCTCTTTTTAAACCCTTAACAACGGAAATGTTTAAACTTTAAACACTAGAGATGCCTGTCAAATCATCTACCGTGCTGACAGAGTCGTATCTAATGTTTGTGCGGTTGTTAGCGTGGCAGTCTTCCAGTGCAGAGGTTGGGGGTTCGCGTCCCAGTCATGGATGTGTTATTTTATGCCAAAAAGGATTTCAGTGATTGTTATTTCATTCTTGAGAATTAAAATTAAATAATACTTATTTTAACATATTCCAGGCAGCTACAGTGTTTCTTTTTTGCATGCGGTAATATTTGTGTGTGTATGTGGTGGGGGGGTGGGGGGGGGTGGTTATGAAAAACGCTCATTTATATGGAGTCTGGAAAGAGCCAAAATGAAATAAATATATACACCATTAAATAAATAAATAAATGTGTCATTAAATATTTAAAAGTGGCAATAAATAAATAAATGTTGAAATCAATAAATAAATGTTGAAATAAATGTGGCATTCAAATATGAAAATGGAACATTTAAACATTTAATGACATATTTATTTATTTCATTGTCCCTTGTAGGTTAAAAGAGCCAAATTGAAATAAATAAATTTAATATGAAATACATAAATAAATGTGTCATTAATTATTTAAAAGTGGCATTAAATAAATAAAAGTTTAAATAAATAGCTAAATGTTAAAATAAATGTGGCATTAAAACATGAAAAGAGAGATTAAAAAGCACTTTTTAACATTTCATAATATATTTATTTATTTCATGATTTAATGACACATTTCATGAAACAGGAAGTGGACACACCATTCAAATGCAATCTGTCAAACTCTGTGGGCGGGCCTAACTCTCATCATCGCTGCTCAATTTCTCTGGCCTGGTCCAACCCTCGTCATGGCGAAATCAGTAATGGAGACCTTTGTGATCTTTCTTAATGGACAGGACGTCAAAGCAGGACCGTTGATCTCAGGAAATTCGGGAATCTTTGTTTTGAAAGTTTTTGTCTGACACCTCACTCACATACACGCTGTAAACATTGTTTTGGTGAAACGAAGAACTTTTGTTAGGTTCGCTAAATAAAAATGTATTTTCCGTCCATTAAACATCAACGTGGCAGGGTTTTTTTATCTTTTACTTCAGGGATTGTGTAAGATTTATTAAAAGGGGATTATGGAAAAGTTTCATAAAATTGGAAAAAACATTTTAATGGACCAGGAGGAAACGTGTTAACGACTAAAACATTTCAGAACATGACTGTGTGCTCCAATAAAGGAGGATTCCCCAACATAAACGCAGTGGATATTCAAATATGCGTTGTTAACACCGGATCCTTTCCCCATGGAGTTTCCGCTTTTGTACGGCATGGGAGACTCCCTGGCTGGGAACGGAGCTCGCCAAATAACCCTGAATGCAGTGTGCAAACGGGAGCGTTCCCACGTCAGCGACCGAGCCACTTTAAGGAGCGTGGAGAAGAAGCGCGGACATGAAGGGAGGAGGGTGTGCGTGTCTGTGCTCGTGTCCGTGCTCCCTCACTTCTCCGTACCGAGAAGCGGCTGAAAAGGAGTTTATTCTTCAATGAAGGCAGAAGCGCGCGCTCCTGGCTATAATGCACAGAGTGACACTTCTCATCGGCATCATTAAGTACGCTGTCGCCGTACAGTTTTTGGTTCTGAAGAAAAAAAAAAACTTTTCATATTGAGCAATATTCTAATGTTCTTCTATGAACATTGCCTCCGTTCTGTAACACTCATCATTTTCAATGTTCAAAGATATTTTTCTGGACAGTTTTCTGCGTAGTCGCGTACTCCAATCGCTGAAATAAATTCAAGTTAAATTACGCGATCCGCCAGTTATTGTACACTGGGTGTAAAATTCCAGTCGTGTGTGACGTCACCAGCAGGTGTCAAATTCCGCTGAACCACAACAACTTGAGCGATTACGAGTCGGTTGGAAGTATAAAACAGCCAAAACACACCACTTAATAAAATGATCATCACGCTAAAAAAAATTAACAGAAAGCCCCTCCCAGACCGAGCCCAAAGCTTTTAAACTCATTTATTGGCAGGCGAGGCAGCAATCCCCTCAACAACGACAGAGCCCAGGACCATGAAGCGTCTCCTCCTGGTGCGTTCACTGAGCCTCAGAACATAGAACATTAGTGGAAATCCGATCGCCACCCAGCTTAACTAAGTCCGCTACTTTCTTATAATAAGGAAATAAAAACCGCCGAACCGACCCTAAGCCCGCCCAAAATATACATACCCGCCTAAAGCCATTTTTGCCCGCAAATTTAGAACCAAAAACCCCCAGATTGGGCGGGAAACCGCCCAATCTGGCAACACTGCAGGCCAGAGAAATGGAGCAGCGATGATGAGATTTGAGCCCGCCCTCTGAGTTTGACGGGAGAGTTTGACAGATTGCATTTGAATGGTGTGTCCACTTCCTGTTTCATGAAATGTGTAATTAAATCATAAAAAATAAATAAATATATTATGAAATGTTAAAAAGTGCTTTTTAATGGCTCTTTTCATATTTTAATGCCACATTTATTTCAACATTTATTTATTTATTTAAACTTTTATTTATTTAATGCCACTTTTAAATAATTAATTACACATTTATTTATTTATTTCACATTAAATATATTTATTTCAATTTGGCTCTTTTCTACCACGCCGGCAATGAAATAAATAAATATATTATGAAATGTTAAAAAGTGCTTTTTAATGGCTTTTTTCATATTTTAATGCCACATTTATTTCAACATTTATTTATTTATTTAAACTTTTATATATTTATTGCCACTTTTAAATAATTATTGACACA
>NW_023416890.1:355330-377122 GCF_002922805.2 Oryzias melastigma | reverse complement strand
ATTTATTTATTTATTTCATATTAAATTCATTTATTTCAATTTGGCTCTTTTAACCTACAATGGCAATGAAAT
Source organism: Oryzias melastigma (assembly GCF_002922805.2). NCBI lineage: Eukaryota > Metazoa > Chordata > Actinopteri > Beloniformes > Adrianichthyidae > Oryzias > Oryzias melastigma. The sequence continues at coordinate 377,050 of NW_023416890.1, read as the reverse complement.
AAATAAATATGTCATTAAATGTTTAAATGTTCCATTTTAATATTTTAATGCCACATTTATTTTAACATTTATTTATTGATTTCAACATTTATTTATTTATTGCCACTTTTAAATAATTAATGACACATTTATTTATTTATTTAATAGTGTATATATTTATTTCAAACTGGCTCTTTCCAGCCTCCATACATTAATGCAAGTACAGAGATTAATGGTTAAATTATTGACAGATCAAAAACCATTCCTTACTTAACAAGTGACAACATGACCTTCCTGACATTATTGAGTTCTTCTCCTGAATTGAAATTGTAGACGTACGCATTAACTGCAGATATTTTCTCTCTGTTTTACCGCTGCAGCTGTGTTGATCTTTATGTAGAAAATCTGCTCATAGTCGGTGTATGCTTGAAGGAACACATCCATTTCTGTCACCGGAAGTAATTCAATTGAATTCAATTTTATTTATATAGCCCAAAATCACAAGGGAATTTGCCTCATTGGGCTTCAAAATATGAAATCTCTCCCGCTCCCCAGAGGAGAGTGGGAAAGAAGAACAACATGTGAATGGAACTGCACCAACAAAAGCATGGAGAACTAAATACAATAAAGAATAAAGAATAGAAGAGAGGAGAAGTAGATGAGAATAGAGAACAGAACCTCAGAGCTGATCTGAATAATAACCATGATAGAAAATCTAAATTCATATTTAAACGCATCAAAATTAATTTATTAATCTAGCCTCACAAGGACCACAGGAGAGGGAATATTCTCTGATTACTAGCTAGCCTGTCAGAATGCCTGTCCAAAGAGGAATGTTTTAAGGCTAGTATTCCATAGAACAGGGGCTTGATGGCTGAATGTTCTACCTCCAGTTAAAAAAATTAACTACTGTGGTAATAAAACTGAAAATGTGATGTCTTAAGAACTTAAAAAATAAGCACATAACCTTAAAAATAACTAAATAAATACAACTAATAAATTAAAACTAATAATGATATCAGCTATTCATGAACACTCATCAAATGTTATGCCAAAACAAAATCATAATTTATTTATTTTTTTTTTAATACTTTTTATTTAACATTTTGCAAATATGAAAAAACAATCTTGGAAGGGAAAAGAAAAAAAGAAGAAGAAAAAAAAAGGAAGATACAATGAAATTAAAAATGAAGAGTGGTAATAAATCAACAGAAACAACAAAACCGAAATGAACCAGTGGGGTACAGCTACAAATTAGCTTTAAGCTTTTAGGGGTGAGCGGGCTTTAAAGCACTTCCATTTTCTCCACTGGAGTTGAAATCTTTCCCCCTTTAACCTCAAGTGAAATGTCATTTTTTCCATAGAGTAAATTTCCTCTATAATGTCTGTCCATTGTTCCAGTTTCAAAGGCTCACTTTTCAGCCAGTTCTTTGTTATAGTTTTTTTGCAAGCCATTATCATGACCTTAAACAGATACCTGTCCTCCGTTCGTATTACGTCTGTTGGTAATAATCCCAAATACAATGTTCGTGGATCCTTGGGTATTTCATACCCCAGAATTTCCTGCAGAGTCTGTATGATGATTTGCCAGAAGGGATCAATTTTGCTGCATGTCCAGAAAATATGTGAATGGTTGGCGTTTACATCTCCGCAGAGTCTCCAGCATGGCTGTGGAGCCCCCATCTGCCTGCTCTTTATATGGGGGCTGATAAAGAACCTTGTTATATTTTTCCACCCAAATTCTCTCCATTGTCTTGAACATGTTGAGGAATGTTGTAGAAGGCAGATTGAGTACCAATCATCCTCTGACAAGTCCACCCGCAGTTCTCTCTCCCACTTTTCTTTTAAATACAATGAATCTGAGCCATTACATTTTAACAGACACTTGTACAATCCAGAAACCACCTTTGTGGGGAGCTTTTTAAAAGCCCCTGTAACCATTTCTATGAGTTCACACTCTTGTTGAAAAACACAGCTTTTAATTTCTTCATTGTAAAAATTTCTCAGTTGGAAGTACCTGAATAGGTCGGCTTTGTCCAGCAAAAATTCTTCTTTGAGTTTTTCAAAAGTTTTAAAGACTGTCCCATCAGTTAACGTGCATATTGCAGTCATTCCTCTAGTTTTCCATTTCTTGAAAGTTTTGTCCAACTGCCCAACTTTGAACCCAGGGGAGTGTGAAGGCCAAATAAGCAGTTTATGGTTGTTTCCTATTTTGTATTTATTGACTACTTCCCACCAGGTTTTGATTACAAACTCAACGATAGGGTTTTGTTCTGTATTTGCTACGTTTATTTTTTCCCCCAGTCTTGCTTGTGGAGGACAAGAGCCATAGTTAAGCTCGATTTGCTTCCATTTAGAGTAATATTCTGTTGAACACCAAGATATTATGCTTCTTAGTTGTGCTGCCAAGTAATATTCTTTAAGACTCGGCAGAGCCAATCCTCCTTTTGCTTTTTCTAATTGAAGTGTTTTCATTTTTACTCTTGGTTTTTTCCCATTCCAAATAAATCTAATTAGTAGTTTGTTCCATTTAATAAATTGTTCATCTGGGATAATAACTGGTAGTGAGAGAAATAAGTACAATAGTCTGGGAAGCACATTCATTTTTACAACCTCTATTCTTGAGCTAAGATCCATAGTTAAAGTGTCCCACTTTGTTAAGTCCCTTCTTATTGCTTCGCTTATTTTACTGTAATTTATATCTTTCAATTTATTGAGTTCTGCTGTTAGGTAAACTCCTAAGTATTTTATATTTTCTGATTCCCATTGTAATTTGTATTTTTGTCTGAGAGGTTCAGCTGGTTTATAATTTATGCTTAGTATCTGAGTCTTTGAAATATTTAGTTTGTACCCTGATTTCTCTCCATAGCTTCTTAGGATGTCCATGAGTTTTGGGAATGCAGTATCTGGGTTCTGTAAATATACAATAATGTCGTCCGCAAATAGTCCTATTTTTTGTTCTTGCTTTGCTATTGTTACCCCTTCTAGATCTTCACACTGTCTTATATGCTGAGCCAGAGGTTCGATAAATAACGCAAACAGGGCTGGACTCAAGCAGCATCCCTGTCTGGTTCCCCTAAATAGTTGAAAGCTGTCTGTCAAATTTCCATTTATTTTTATTCTACCCATTGGTTTATGATACAGAGCTTTTATGCACTTTACGAATATCTGGTTAAAACCCATTTTTGTCAGGACTGCAAAGAGGAAGTCCCAGCAGACCCTGTCGAAGGCCTTCTCTGCGTCTAGACTTATTAAAGCTGTGGGGATGTTGAGTTTATTGACCTCATTTATTATATGAATAGTGCGTCTTATATTGTCATGCGTCTGCCGTCCCTTTATGAACCCAGTTTGGTCCTCATCTATCAACTCAGGGAGAAAAAATTCTAACCTCTTACTTATTATTGATGTGAATAGTTTATAGTCGACATTTAAAATAGAAATTGGTCGATAGGCCTCGCAGTATTCCTTATTTTTCCCTTCTTTTGGTAGAACTGAAATAATTGCTTCTCTCCAAGACGGAGGGGTTTTGGCTTTTTTGAGTGTCCAATTGAACGAGTCTAATAACAGAGGGGCAAGTTCTTCTTTGAATATTTTGTACCATTCGTTTGGGTAGCCGTCACTTCCGGGGCTTTTATTATTTTTCAGTCTCCCAATAGCTTTGTCTAGTTCTTTTCTAGTGATAGGTGAGGTTAGGATGTTATTCTGAGAGGTTCCTATAGTAGGTAGATCTAAGTTAGCTAAGAAGTCTGTGATTTCTTTTTCATTTACTGGTTCAGATTGGCTATACAGAGTTCTATAGTAATCGAGGAAATTATTTTTAATTTTGTCTGGTTCATAATGTATTTCATTAGTGAATGGGTCTCTAATTTTATGTATTAAATTTCTCATCCTCTGTGATCTTAAGCGTTTTGCTAGAATTTTAGTTGCCCTGGAACCAGATTCATAAAAAGTTTGTTTTGTGAATCTCAATTTCTTTTCGATCTCTTCTACTGTTAAGTCTGTAATTTGCCTTTTAACCTCCTTGATGTTTTTGGTCAGTTCTTCACTTCTGTCTGAGTGTTGTTGCTTCTCTAGGCTCCTCAGTTTTTGTTCTAATTCGGTTTGCCTTAACTTTCTTTTCTTATTCAAATGAGACATCCTAGATATAAGGTTCCCCCTCATCACAGCTTTAACGGTGTCCCATATTATTGTTGGTTCGATTTGGTCATCCTCATTGACCTTGATACACTCTTTAATTTCTCTTTTTATTTCTTTCACCACTTTGTCGTTATTAAGAATGCCAATGTTCATTTTCCATAATGTTGTTCTTTGTTGGTTATCCAGGTGTATGGTTAGATATACGGAATTATGGTCGGATATTTCAGCTGTTCCTATATTGCAGCTCAGAACTCTGTATCTGTCTACCTTATTGATCAGAAAAAAGTCTATTCTTGAATGAGTTTTATGAGCTGCTGAGTAATGAGTGTAATCTTTCTCTGCCAGGTGTAGCTCCCTCCATACATCAATTAGACCAACTTCTTTTATGAAATTGTTGAGGTCCCTTGATTTAATATTCTTGTACTTTTTAGGATTTGTTGTGTCTTTAACATTGTTTAAAATTGTGTTCCAGTCACCTCCACATATCAGAATCCCTTCACTCAGAGTAGTGATTTTGTCGAATAATAGTTTAAAGAATTTCTGATTCTCTTCTGGGGGAGCGTATACGTTGACAAGTGTAACCAGAATATTGTTGATCTTTCCCTTCACAATAACATATCTTCCTTCTTTGTCCCTGACGTCTTCAATTTTTTCAAAGTTTACTGTGTTTGATATTAGCGTGAGTACACCTCTCCTTCTACTATTTTTGTAGGAGCTGAAAAAACAATTTTCATACCCAAGTTTAATAAATTTTTCGTGCTCATTTTTTGACAGATGTGTTTCTTGCATGAAGATAACCTGAGCTTTGTCCTTTTTCAGTTTGGATAACACTCTACTTCTTTTTACCGGGTTGCCAAGGCCATTTACATTTATTGAAACAATTCTATAGTTACCTGGCCCGCTCATTTCTTTTGTAAACATTAACAATGAACCCCACTTCAGAACAATAAAGCAAAATAGAACCCTGTGAACATTGAAACAAAAAACTCTTGAACATTAGTGGTACAAACAGGTACCTGTGACCTCCAAATCTTGGAGGGAGAGTCTCTCCCTCCTCGACCCCGCTGTGAGGTCTAGGGTTGATCCTCCTGTTAGGGAGGGGCCCTATCATAGGACTGGAGAGGGGCTGAATCCCTCCCATCCTCGTTGTCCAGCGTAAACTTTACTCCTGCTTCTGGTGCCGCTCCATTATTCAAATGAATTTAAAAGGCCAGCCTTTTGATGACTCCTCGAGGTATCAATTTCCTTAATTTCTCTCGAACTCTCTCAGCTTTTCCTTTACTCTCTGTGACGTGGAGGGTCTGTTCTCCTGCTGGCGTCGGGTCTCCTGTTGCCATCCCAAAACCTCTTGCAGGCGAAGTTCTGCCGTATCATCCTTTGTCGATTCAGGTACTTCCACTTCAAAGCCCCGTTTGCGTAGCTCCTGCCCAGCTGCTTGTGCGCTGCTGTAGCTGCGAGCGCCGTCCTGCCAATGGATCCTTATGCTGGTGTAGGGGGTCTGGAAGCGTATTCCTCTTTCCTTTAAAGCCTTCTTGATCACTTGGTACTCCTTATGCTTTAAGGCAACTTCTGTGGCATAGTCATGATCAAAGTAAATGTTTTTGGCATTCAGCTGGATTCGCCCTTTTTTCCATGCATCTTTCAGTATTTGCTCTTTGGTGGAAAAATCTTGAAAGTTAATAATAATCGGCCTTGGAGGTGCATTGGGGCTAGACCTGAATGTGGGGACTCTGTGGGCGCGTTGGATTTTAAAGTCAAAGTCTGCTGGTAGAGAGAGCTCCTTTCTCAGGAGAGCTGTGATGAACTGTAGTACAGAATTCCCCTCCGCGCCTTCTTCCGCTCCAAACAGTCTAATGTTATTTCTCCTGGATCTGGACTCCAGATCAGTCAGCTTGGTTTGCATGGCTCTTTGACTTTTGATGCACTGGGTGAGCGCGCGGGTCAGCTCTATTGTCGTGTCCTCAACTTACATTTGGTCAAAAATGTTCAATAGCTCTAAATTTGTTAAAGCTAAAGTCACTAAACTTTATCACATGACTAATTATCACTGTTATAACAAGACAATTGTATTTTCTTTCCTAGTTTATATTTGCTGTATTTTTACTTGTTTATTAAAGCTACTTCACAGAAGTGTTTTATTTAAGTTTTTTAATGATAAAAGAAGGTTATTAAAATATAAATGAGGGACAACACTAATCTGTTTGTTTAATTTATTCACGTTTTAAATGTCTTATAAAAGTATCGGATCGGGACTCGGTATCGGCAGATACACAAAATCAAATGACTTGGAATCGGATCAGGCCCAAAAAAACCTGATCGGGACATCTCTAGTAATAACTGATGCTATTTCTGCTTGGTCCACAGCAGTGGTTTACGCTCACCGGAAATAGCGGTCCAGGTTAGGAGGGCTTTCCGGGCTCGGTAGTCGCTGCTTGCCGGGTAGTGGGCCGTCGTCCGCCGAAGTTTGGTGGTTAGCTGTGCTGGACTGGATGCTGCTCCCTGTGCCGTTGATCGCCGCTTGCCGAGGTCTGTTTGCTAGCCACGCGGGGCCAGATCACGTCGGTCTCCACAAGCGTGCGAGCTCCGTCGTCGGAAGTACGAAACTATAAGGGTGTTTGTTCCCGTTGCCATGGTGAATCATGCTGTCTTTGCTCCATTGATCAGGGCTTTTAATGGTCGGGACGCTCACACTTAAGTCGATTGAATCAACTCTTTTCAGCTGTTCTGAAACAGCTAAAGTTAGAGAATTTTCAGTCCATGGACTCTGAGTTCAGGTTTCAACTCTAAATTTGTTGAACCTGGTTCTTGAAACGGACCCCTGGTGCCAGGCAGCTGTAGCTGATTTTTTTTTTAAATCAAACTAACCAATACAACTTCTACATATGTAGTAGATAGTTCGTTGTTTGTTTTATTTTTAACTCAACTATACCATTTTTAAATCATCAATCAAATAAACAAATTTATTTATTGATGTCCAGTTGCTCCTGAACTCACCATAACATGGAGATTAATGGTGACAAGTGCAGACTGTGCCAGAGTTAAAAAGGGATATGAGAGCAATTTCGGAAGGTAGGATTATTTTTTCTTCTTTTTATATCAAACATTAGGAGTAGGGCTGCCACAATTAGTTGATTAATCGTGACTAGGTTGACCATTAAAATAGTTGACAACTATTTTGGTTGTCGAAGCGTCGTTTTTTTGTTTCTTTTTTCTTTATTTTAATCTCAAAACTACGGTGCACACTTTCTAATGCCGGGTCTGCCATTCTCTTTTCATACATGCGCAGTGGTGCTAATTAGTGCTAATTAGGTTAGCAGTGATGTTACAGGGTAGGCTGGGGTATCAACAACAATACAACAACATGCTAACGGAACTCGAAAATGTGGGAAACATATGAAAAATAAAAGAGGAAAAATTGTCCAATGTAATTTCTTTAAGGCAGAACTTGTGTTCCATTAGATCACTATGGTGGTGCATGAAGATGAAGCATGTTGTGACTAAGTTTGATCACGTTGAACAGAGAGCTTTGTCTAGCTAAACTAACATTGGCGCTAACACAGCTAGCTCTGCCGCGGCAGTTTTCCGAAATGCGCTGTTGGGAGAGAACCCATCAGATCTGCAGCAGATCCGTGTCTACAGTACCTCTCTGTCTGCATAATGAACGTTTCATAATCCGGGCTCTTCGAACCGAACGCCGTGGTACACTGGAAACGTACCGCTCGTCCATGGCTTCATTCATATTCTGTGCCACGATAATGTCATTTGGATTTGTACAGACAGAGAGGCTGTGTGTCGCTACGGATCTGTTGTGGAGCGATGTGCGAATCCCAGAAGTGAAGTAGATAGATAGATAGATAGATAGATAGATAGATAGACTTTATTGTCTGTTCAATGAACAGAAATTCATCTTTCAACACGGCATAAGACAATAAAATTGATTCAATTGATAAAAGTTAAAAAAGCTAAAAAGTTAATAAATATATAGAAAATCAAAAGTCATAGAGATCCTAAAAATCACACAATTCCCCATCCACATGCATACAATTTAAGTGCTATTGAAAATTAAGCAGAGTGACTGCATTGGGGATAAATTATTTTTTGTAGATGTTTGTCCTGGCCAACGGTGTTCTGTATCTCCTGCCTGATGGCAACAAGGAGAAAGAGTGATGGAGAGGGTGGGTAGTGTCCACAGTGATGGAGGTGGCTTTCCTCATCACTGCTCGCCTGTACAGGTCACTGAGAGGAGATTGAGCTGTTTGAGTGATTTTGGAGGCCTGATTGATTATTTTTGAGAGAGTTTTTTTTTTTGTTTAAGGGTGAGAAAGTTGCTTGCCTAAAAGTCCAGAGCTAAGTTTACAAGTGTAGCATAACATTAGCGGAATAAGCATACAATTAAATGTAACTTAAAGTCACAAAAAAGGCAACAAACAGTATAGTAACCACAACATTAAAGAAGTAACACAGATTTATGGGCTGTCCGCCAAACTAAAAAACATGATTTAATTTTGTTCTGCGCATGTGCAGTGGATGTAGGTAGTGAAAGAATGAAAGTACTGTTGTACATTCTAACATCCCCTGATTTTCTCCCTTTTAAAAATATACATTTCCTCACTTTTTAAAAGATGTAATATCTCAAAGCTCTTTGTTCATATGGGCATCCTGAGGTTTTTTATGTATAGGAATATCTTCAGTTCAAAGATGTTATAAGTGTTTTGCTTTAACAAATGGGGCTCAATGAGCAAATATTTTGAGTGTGTTTATATCTGCAAATAGCTTGAAATACTTTATACATGTTTTATTAAATATATGTATTAAAGCTTTAAAAAATACTTGCAGTCTTTTATTTAGTTTTCTGTTGTTGATTCAGATTACCTAATTTGATTTAAGTCTTGTTTTAATGCCAGAAACAAAATAAGGAGAAAACCTCCTTCCGCTCTCTTTGGGGTCCAGATGACTCCAACCACATATTGATGTGTGATTCCTTCCATGACAAACGTGGACAAAGGTGGACAGGATTTTATGTCTGCCATAGACATTAGTGAAACTCAAAAATCAAAGATAGAAAAAAAGTTCAGCGCACTGTCTTGTGGGGTCCAGATGACCCATGTTTAGTGTAATGTTTAAAGCTAAATATGGTTAAGATGAGTGTTTTACATCCAGTCGCCGCATGACCCAATTAGTCGACTAATCGAAAAAATAATCAGAGATTAGTCGACTATTGAAATAATCGTTTGTGGCAGCCCTAATTAGGAGTAAGCACATGCGACTGCACAAGCAGTCATCTGGCTAGCATAATAGCACAGGTCACACGCACAATGTCGTTTGTGCCGCTTGGGTTCTCTCTATCAGCACAAAAAAGGCTAAAGATATATAACATTTAAGTTATCATTATTGTCCTGTTTTTACACGGACAGGCGGTGCTTTGCTTTTGCGTAGCTTTTTGTGTGTCAGTCAGTATTTTGTGTCTTCATGCTTTCCTGCTCTAGAACTGGTTTAACTTGTTTTCCAAAGCTTTAATCACACTGTGATTAAGTTATGGGTTGCTTACATTGTCTATACATGTCTAGCTGTGTTTGCACTAATGTTAGCTTTGCTCAGCTAGACAAAGCTCCCTCTTCAGCATTATCAGACTGAGTCACAGCATGCTTCCTCTTCAGGTGCTCATGCATCACCATGGTGCTACCATGGAACACAAGTTCTGCCTTGAAGATATTGCATTGGGCACATTTTTCTTTTATTTTTCTTGTTTCCCACATTTTTAAGCTCCGTTTTCGTGTTGTTTTGGTTCTTGAGCCATCCCAACACTTCCTGTGACATCACTACGGACCGGATTACCACCACTGCATGTGTGTCAAAGAGAATGGCAGATTCGGCATTACAAAGCACATACTGTAGTTTTGAGATAAAAACAAGGAAAAAACAAATAGAAAATGACGCATCGACTAGCAAATTAGTTGTTGATTATTTTAATAGTTGAAGTACTCACAACTAATCGACTAATCATGGCAGCCCTACTCACTAGTCCTCGGCCTCCTTCCTTACGGCTAGTATACAGTCTCAGGGTGCTGGATTTGGGATGGAACCCTTCATGTATGGTGAGGAGCTTCCATGTCTTAACATCCGTGGTCTGTATCTCTTCCTTTCACCATCTTAATATTCCTGTAGGGTATCTGATGACTGGCAGTGCGTGTATCATGTCTACTGGAACTGTCCAGTTCTTCATACCTGAGGCTCTTTCTTGGATATCTTCCACTGTGATGTTTACTGGGTTCTGTTCAGGGAGGTTGCTATGCTCTTTTCTTAGAGAGGCCAGCCATTGAGCATTGCTGTTATTTGCTGTCTCATTTTCTCAAATACTTTCCCAGAACTGTTCAGTTTTTCATTGCACCTCTCTGGGCTTAGGTCAACTGACTCACTTCCCTCCGAGCTGCCTTGATTTTAGCCTCCAACCATGGCTTCCATGGTGGGCATTGTCTACTCTCATTGTTGCTCTTATATCCCAGTACTTCAGGGATCACTGCAGAGGGCAATTCGTCAGCAACTGACCTAGATCTTGTTTGGCCAGGCCACTTCTGAGCTGGTTTGACATGCTTCAATGTCTCTCATTGGTTATGAGGTAAATGGCGTATACTTGTATTGCGCTTGCTACCTTCCTTCACAGGCCCATTCACACACTGATGGAGACACCGCTGCCGAACACTGGCGCTAACTTTCCACCTTGCCAAAGGACATTTTGACACATAGGCAGGCTAGGCGAGAATCGAACCTCCAATCTTCCAATCAGGAGGTGACCGCGCCTGTGCTGCACCACAGCACAAGGACCCCCACCGGATTATTAATTAACATCAAAAATAAAATTTCCATGACACTTTCGTGTTCATTTTTTGTCAGGACCAAATCTTTTCCTCCTCTGCTGAACTGCAGTAATAAATGAAATAGAGGTTTATCATTTCCAATTAACTTTTGTTTTTTAAAACATTAAAGACTGAGAAAAGCGGGATACACTGTGGATAGTTTGACAGTGGGCTGCACAGTGGCGCAGTGGTTAGCGCTCTTGCCTCACAGCGAGAAGGCCCCGGTTCGACTCCCGGCTGGGACCTTTCTGTGTGGAGTTTGCATGTTCTCCCCGTGCATGCGTGGGTTTTCACCGGGGACTCCGGCTTCCTCCCACCGTCCAAAAACATGCTTCCTAGGTTAATTGGTGACTCTAAATTGCCCCTAGGTGTGAATGTTAGAGTGAATGTGTGTGTGATTGCGGCCCTGCGACGGACTGGCGACTTGTCCAGGGTGAACCCCGCCTTCGCCCATCAGTGGCCGGGATAGGCTCCGGCACCCCACGACCCCGAACGGGATGAAGCGGTCAAGAAAATGGATGGATAGTTTGACAGTCTGTTACTGTCGCCGCGTTCTCTGGCTGCAGCTCGATGCAGCGACATGTCCAGCGGAGCTCATGCCATAAATATGCCGGCAGACAGAACGCTATGCTGGGGCTGGATCATGCTTAAACCTCCAAAACTTTGGGATATTTTGCATATTTTCGCGTGGCGAAAGAGGGACGGGCCATACACTCAAAGCTGAGATTTGTCTTTTCAACTACAAATAACTGGCGCTGTTTAAACTATATTTAAAACATCCCCCGGTGCGCTTGCTGTTCGGAACGTCGGGGGGACGCGGCACCGGACGCGAGCCGGTACCACCAGACGTGGTACTGTACGCGAACCGGATCCGGGTTAGGGTGCACGAGCTCTCCGCATCCTGGCGCCTGGCCGGTTCTAGCTAGCAGCTCGGTGGTTGGAGACCCGCCTGTGATCTTGTGAGAGCAGCCGGTGAGTTAGTGGGAGATGAGGGAAGGATAGGCACATATGAGAAAATCCGCAATTAAGGCATCAAAAAAATTGTCGGCGTCATGCACATGTCAAATTAATGCGACAAAACTGACAGCCCTAATAAATAATAAAAAGTAACCTTACCAACTTAAAAAAAAAAAGTTCAATATTTATTTTATAAATGTCCTGTCAAACTGTATTTTCATTTCCTCTCTTAGATCGCTCTCAAATCAAAATACAAATGTTTGACATCCTCCAATATTGGATGTTTTTTTGAAAACGTCAACCTTTCATTTGAGCAGATATTATTCCAACGGTTTCTATTTTGGCTGATGTTATTATTTGCACATATTTTTAGTGCGATCAAGCACAAAAGCTGATAGAAAATCATGATAGCAACATTTAACCTTCCGCTCTCTTTGGGGTCCAGATGACTCCAACCACATATTGATGTGTGATTCCTTCCATGACAAATGTGGACAAAGGTGGACAGGATTTTATGACTGCCATGGACATTAGTGAAACTCAAAAATCAATGATAAAAAAAAGTTCAGCGCATTGTCTTGTGGGGTCCAAATGACCCCACTTATAATGTAAACAAACCAAGGAGAGCGGAATGGTTACAACTTTCAGCAAAGACAAACATCTCTGCATCTCTTCACGGATTTTAATCTCTTCCCAAGATGTACTTGCTGTTTTACAGGATATTTTAGGGGATAATTGTAAAAACAGGAATGGTTTGTCCATCCATCCATCTTCCTCCGCTTCATCCGAGACCGGGTCGCGGGGGCAGTCTAAGCAAAGATGACCAGACTTCCCTCTCCCCGGCCACTTCCTCCAGCTCTTCTGGGGGGACCCTGAGGCGTTCCCAGGCAAGCCGAGAAACATAGTCTCTCCAGCGTGTCCTGGGTCTTCCCCGGGGCCTCCGCCCAGTGGGACATGCCCGAAACCTCAACTGGCTCCTCTCGATGCGGAGGAGAAGCGGCTCTACTCCAAGCTCTCTCCGGGTGACTGAGCTCCTCACCCTATCTCTAAGGGAGTGCCCAGGCACCCTGCAGAGAAAACTCATTTCAGACGCTTGTTGTCGGGATCTCATTCTTTCGGTCACGACCCAGAGCTCATGACCATAGGTGAGTACTGGAACGAAGATCGACCGGTAAATCGAGAGCTTTGCTTTCTGGCTCAGCTCTCTTTTCACCACAACGGAGCGGTACAGCGACCGCATAATAGCGGACGCAGCTCCAATCCGCCTGTCGATCTCACGCTCCGGTCTTCCATCACTCGTGAACAAGACCCCAAGATATTTAAACTCCTCCACCTGAGGCAGGAGCACTCCACCCTCCGAGAGAGGGCAAACTACCTTTCTTCGGCCGAGGACCATGACCTCAGATTTAGCGGTGCTGACCCTCATCCCAGTCGCTTCACACTCGGCTGCAAACTGCTCCAATACATGCTGGAGGTCCCGGTTCGATGGAGCCAACAGAACAACATCATCTGCAAAGAGCAGAGAGGAAATCCTGTGGTCCCCAAACTGGATCCCCTCCGGCCCCTGACTGCGCCTAGAAATTCTGTCCATAAAGACGATGAACAGAACCGGTGATTAAGGGCAGCTCTGCTGGAGTCCAACATGCACCGGGAACAGGTCTGCCGGCCATGCGAACCAGCTCCTGCTTCGGTCGTACAGAGACCGGACAACCCTGAGTAAGGCTCCCCGGACCCCATACTCCCAGAGCACCCTCCACAGGACACCACGGGGAACGTGGTCCAACGCCTTCTTCAAATCCACAGAACACATATGGACTGGATGAGCGAACTCCCACAAACCCTCCAGCACCCTGGAGAGGGTGCAGAGCTGGTCCACTTTTCCACGACCAGGACGGAAACCGCACTGTTGTTCTTGAATCTGAGGTTCGACGATTGGACGGACTCTCCTCTCCAGTACCCTGGCATAGACTTTCCCAGGGAGGCGGATGAATGTGATTCCCCGGTAGTTGGAACACACCCTTCTTGAAAAGGGGAACCAAAACCCCAGTCTGCCAGTCCAGTGGTACGGTTCCTGTTTGCCATGCAATGCTGCAGAGACGTGTCAGTCGAAACACTACCACAGCATCCAGAGACTTGAGGTACTCAGGGCGAACCTCATCCACCCCTAGAGCCTTGCCACCGAGGAGCTCTTTGACTACCTCAGTGACCTCAGCCTGGGTGATGGACAGTTCCACCCCAGTGTCCTCAGCCTCTGCTTCCTCAACGGAAGGCGTGTCAGCAGGGTTAAGGAGTTCTTCAAAGTATTCCTTCCACAGCCTGACAATGTCCCCAGTTGAGGTCAGCAGTTCCCCACCTGCAGTGAAAACTGTGCCAGCAGAAACTGCTTTCCCCTCCTGAGGCGCCGGATGGTTTGCCAGAATCTCTTTGAGGCCAACCGATAGTCCTTCTCCATGGCCTCACCAAACTCCTCCCAGGACCGAGTTTTTGCCTCCAACACAGCCCGGGCCGCAGCTCGCTTAAACTGCCGGTACCTGTCCACAAGCAAGCCAGGCATGATAGGACTCCTTCTTCAGCTTGACGGCAACCCTTACTTCCGGTGTCCACCACACGGTTCAGGGGTTGCCACCACGACAGGTCATGGTCCACTCGGACTCCATGTCACCAACCTCCCTCAGTACCTGCTTGAAGTTTTCCCGGATGTGGGAGTTAAAGACCTCCCTGACGGAGGGCTCAGCCAGAAGTTTCCAGCAGACCCTCACAGTACGTTTAGGTCTGCCGAGTTTTTCTGGCCTCCTCCACCGCCAGCGAATCTAACTCACCACCAGGTAGTGATCAGTGGACAGCCAAGCCCCTCTCTTTACCCGAGTGTCCAGAACACACGGCCGGAGATCGCCTGAAACGACTACAAAGTCGATCATCGATCTCCTACCTAGGATGTCCTGATGCCAGGTGTACTGATGGACACCTTTGTGTTCGAACATGGTGTTTATTATGGACAAACTATGACATGCACAGAAGTCCAACAGCAAAACACCGCTCGGGTTCAGGTCAGGGAGGCCATTCCTACCAATCACGCCCCTCCAGGTGCCACTGTCATTGCCCACGTGAGCATTGAAGTCTCCCAGGAGGAACACGGAGTCCCCCATTGGGGCACTTTCCAGTACCCCTTCAAGAGACACCAAGAAAGCCGGGTACTCCGAACTGCTGTTCGGCCCGTAAGCCGAAACTACAGTCAGAGACCTGTCCCCCACCCGAAGGCGAAGGGACACGACCCTCTCGTCCACCGGTACGAACTCCAACACCTGGCGGCTGAGCTGGGGGCTCACGAGTAAGCCCACCCCAGCCCGTCCCCTCTCACCATGGGCAACTCCAGAGTGGTAGAGATTTCAGCCTCTCTCGAGGGACTGAGTTTCAGAGCCTAGGCTCTGCGTCGAGGTGAGCCCAACTATATCTAGTCTGTATCTCTCAACCTTTCGCACCAGCTCAGGCTCCTTTCCTCCCGGAGAGGTGACATTCCATGTCCCAAAGCCAAATTCCATGACCGGGGTTTGGGCCGCCGAGGCACTCACCTTCGACTGCCACCCAAACCAAAATGCACCGGCCCCCTTCAGAGCATGTCCCTGCATGTCCCGCTGCTGCATCAGCCAAAGCTAAGCGCTACACAAGCAGACGACTGTAGCATTCCACCCTTGGAAACAACTGTAATAACCTGTGTTGACCATTTGGTCACCCAACTTTCATGTGGAATGCCTTTTTCAAGATAACATAGTTCCCCTTTCAGCAAGGAGGCCATAAAATTGGCTGAAACCCCTATCTTCCACTCGGATGTAAGTCATTAAACCGTGCCAGAACCCTGACTATTCTGCATTTGAAACTCTGGCTAACTTCAGCCTGTCATCTTCAAAAGAGTCTTGGTTCCAGCAGGCTGACCCCCTGGAGAGTCTGCAAGCATTCCCGACAGACACTCAGACTTCTTTGTTTGAAACATGTGACCCTTCGTAACTTTCTTATGTTTTAAATCACAGGGCTTTTGTTCATTGGATCTTACATGTAAAACATCTCTCCACAGCACCAAGGAATGTCCTATCATTACATGTGTGTAGTCAAACCTTTATTCCTAACAGATGAAGATTCACAACTACTTTGAGGTTAATATCTATGAATTAATCATTGTGCAACCGTCAAAGTTTGGAGAATTGCTTTTCTGTGTTTATGTGGACTTTGGGAGGCGTTTTATGTGCCACATACAGGATTCACACACACATATAGAGTTTAACAAACTTTTTGATAACTTTGTTTGATAGAAACTTGTTAATTCAGCATTAAAGAATAAACACATCCAGAGACCAGAATAAAGTTACGAACATGATATTTGCATAGCCAGAGCTCATTGGGACATGCAAATTACCTCCAATCGTAAAACACCCCAAATCCCCACGGATTGGGCGATTCTGGCCCTGCCTCCCAGTTTGAAAACCCTTCTGCCCTTTTCTATCCCTTCTCAGCTCCTTCTCAGACCTCAACACCTTCTCTAGGCTTCTCAGACAGGCTCAACAACACGCCTCTAAGCCAACAGGGCTGATAAGCCAGAAGCCAGAACAGGAACAGAACAGAAACATCTAAGTTCTTCCAGTCTTAAGATCACGTTTTTTTTTCGCGCCCTTTCTTCCTTCTCAACCTTTTTGTCTCCCGTTTATTTCATAGACTGATTCCAACTTTTTTTTTTACAATTTTTGATGCTTTTTATTTTGAAACTGATTTTTAATGCTAGACCATTCGATAAGTTTCATTGTCCGGCCAGCTTTGCGACTTATACTTTTTGGTCACAAAACGGAATAGAGAAACCACCCCAGAAGCTAAGTGACTGAACGGAGCAGAACCAGCAGAACCACAGGTTCCCTTTCCTTCTACGCCTGGCTGCAGATCTCCACGGCTGTCCTGAAGCATCCAGCCAGGAACGGGATCAACCGCCCTTCCTGGCAGAGCAGACCCAGATCTCCAGACCGCTTGGTGTGAAGTTGAACTTCGCTCATACAGTCAACTGCTGGTGGTTAGAATAAAGATTAACTATTTTTGCAAGAGTAACATCTTTGCCCCGTTTTGAATTCCTCCTTTTAAGAATAGCTTATTCTCAGATCAGTAACAACACCTTTTTATGCACAACACACACTTAATGCATCCACACATTTAGCATTTTCACCTCAATATTGTATGTCTTTTCTTCTCATTTACCTATTTCTAGTTATTAGTTAAAGTTATATTCTATGTTCCACACATGTTGATTGCTTTCCATGCTTTTACGTCCAGTATTTCTGCTTGTTTAACCTCATGTTATTCAATAAATATTCAAAAGGACGTCGTTGTTCAGAGATCATCATTTTCTTCTTTGTGGTAAATTCCCTTCAAAGGGTAAAGACACTTACGCTAAAATTGAGAGACTGATTAATTGATTACTTTATTGATTAGAAGTAGCAGCTAATCATTGATGAGTAATATTTTCCTTCATTACGAAGGTGGTGCCTCGAGGATAATTTTATTGAATTTCAGTTTAGTAAAATTTATATTTTTCAACCAACTTTGGGATTGAATACTTCATATTCACCCCCCCTTTTGAACGCTACACGACTAACAGCAATGGGTGGTGAGTGGGGTATGGCTTATCATGGCACGTGTGGTTTTTTTTTTTTTTTTCCTTTGGAACAAGCTTTTTTTTCTCTCTCTCTCAGCCTCACTGAAGAATCTCCTCTTCTAGCTGCAGCTTTCATGTCTGCGCTTTGTTAGAGCTGACTTTACACCAGAATACAGAAGCCTTACCCTGGAGGGTGGCTGGACGCTCCCTTAGAGATAGGGTGAGGAGCTCAGTCACCCGAAGAAACCTCGGAGTAGAACCGCTTCTCCTCCATATTGAGAGGAGACAGTTGAGGTGTATCTGACATCTGGTCCGGATGCCTCCTGGACGCCTCCCTGAAGAGGTGTTCAGGGGCGTGTCCCACTGGGTGGAGGCCCCGCGGAAGACCCAGGACATGCTGGAGAGACTACATCTCTAGGCTGGTCTGGGAACGCCTCGGGGAAGTGGCCGTGGAGAGGGAAGTCTTAGCATCTTTGCTTAGACTGCTGCCCCCGCGACCCGGTCCCGGATGAACGGAAGAATATAGATGGATGGATGGTTGATTATCTGTATTGGTATCAGTATCGGCTGCAAGAGGCCATAAAATATTGGGTATCTGTATTGGTTGTAATTAATCACTATCATGCATCACTAATTAAAGCAGTTAAAAAACAGGAATCCAAAACAGTTCTGGGGTTCTTCGGTAAACCAGAGGAGCTGTGTCCTCTACTGCTTGTCCACTCGTGCTTCAGGAGCTTCTAGATCATAAATCCTTACAAAGTCTGCTGACATTATCAAGCTTCATGACTCTTTCTGCAAGAACAGAAAGAAACACATTATTACAAATAGAAAACTACAGAACAAAGTCTCGGGAAGGTTTAAAAAAAGTATTCCATATTCTTTCTTCTGTTGTCATCAATGTCTTCATTCCTCTTTTGTTTTTTTTCTCTCAGACTGACTAGAGCTGGACCATGCCTGTCGCCACCCCCAGGACAGAACCTGGTAAGAGCTTATTCAATTTCCTTACTTTAGCAAATTTTATGAGATGTGATTTTTTTAAATGGTGTTACTTTTATAAGAACATGGACATTTGAGGAGTCTTAAATGAATCACATGTTGGCTTGTTCTGCATAATTCAGATCACCTGTCTTCTGCGTCCTCCACTCCAACGCTGCATTTGTCTTCTAAATCTGGATAAAATGCTGTTTTAATAGCACAGCAGTGGGCAATGTAACTAAATCACACTCATAACACATGCAAGCGTATTCACAATATTAAAGCTGTCCCACGCATAAATGCACTATTAATTATGTGTAATTTTGTGCTGCGATTTTTGTCTACAAAGAATAGAGTAGAAAGAAAGACAATCTGTGGTGTTTGTTCCACATCAGAAAGAGGAAAAGTAGTTTATGAAATGGCAGAGTTACACACATGACATAATCTATTCTTTGTTTGGGTCTCAATTTCCTACCCATCCTCAGTGAACCGTCACAAACAAACTTGACAGATGTGCTGCTGAACAGAAAACAGTCCATATGTCTCCTATGTGGGTTTAAAAAATACAACTGGACTTTACAGACAAAACTTACTTCCAGAGTTTCTTGATTATTGTTGGGATACATGCTTTTGCCCAGTAGACACTGGAACCCCCGCCCCTGTCTGACAGGCAAATCACTGAGTATTTATGAGATCTGGGATACTGAATGTCCTCTAGGAAGAAACGAGAAAATTAAAAACGGGTCAGATCAAGTAAAAATTGGGAGGGCGCTGCTGCAAAGTCCTTTTTGATTTCTATTTGAGAAAGGTGCTTTAGAGATAAATATTGACTTAATTATTCAGAAATACAGAAGATTGTATTTTTGTCATTTGAACCCTATATAAGACATGAGTCAAAGTCCCCGCGGGGTAATTCTATCCGGCCTATCAGATCACTTGATATTATTATTATTACCGACCCGATGTTATCTTGCTACTACATTGAAGCAACACTATGATCATGGAGGCTGAGAGATCTGAAAGACTTCTGAGTTTCTTTAATAAACACAGCATTTTACATCCCAAGGGTGTCATCCTCCCCTCCCTCCTTCTCACTCATGGTGCAGAAAGAAATAAACATAGCCAGATAAAATAACTAAAGGCAAAACAGAGTAAGACAGACAGACCACAAAACACATTGACAAAACCCACACTTGAACCCGATCCACCCAGTCGGGCAAAGGAAACGATATCCCACTGTTTAGCCCACCACATACTGCGTGTTTTGGATTTTGGCCACCTATGCGATTGAGTTTGACACCCCTGCTATATAAAAGTCTTCTTCTTTTCCTTTCGGCTTTTCCCTTCAGGGGTCGCCACAGTGAATCAGTTTCCTCCATCTAAGCCTGTCTTCAGCATCCTCCACTCTAACACCAGCCACCTTCATGTCTTCATTCACTGCATCCATAAACCTCCTCTTTGGTCTTCCTCTAGACCTCTTTCCTGCAGCTCTAGACTCAGCATCCTTCTACCAATATATTCACTGTCTCTCCTCTGAACATGTCCAAACCATCTCAGTCTGGCCTCTCTGACTTTATCTCCAATACCTCTAACATGTGCTGTCCCTCTGATGTATTCATTCCTGATCCTATCCATCCTGGTCACTCCCAAAGAGAACCTCAGCATCTTCATCTCTGCTACCTCCAGCTCTGCTTCCTGTCTTTTCTTCAGTCCCACTGTTTCTAGTCCAAACAACATGGCTGGTCTCACCACAGTCTTGTACACCTTTCCTTTCATTTGTGCTGAAACTCTTCTGTCACACATCACACCTGACACTTTTCTCCACCCATTCCAACCTGCTTGCACTCTCCTCTTCACTTCTTTTCCACACTCTCCATTACTCTGTACTGTACTGCTATATAAAAGTCCAAATTGAAAACTATGACAATGATAATCGTGGTTGAGTACCAGCTTCAAGGTTGATAATATTAAATCACAGTAGGTAGGGCGGTCGACTCCTGATCGGAAGATTGTGGGTTCGATTCCCACCTTGCCCCCATGTGTTGAAGTGTCCTTGGGTAAGACACTGAACCCCGAATTGCCTCTGGTGGGAGGTTGGGGCCAGTGTTCAGCAGCGGAGCCACCATCAGCGTGTGAATGTGTGGGTGAATGGGTCTGTGACTGTGAAGCGCTTTGGGCCCTCGAAGGAGGGTAGAAAGCGCTATACAAGTATACGCCATTTACCATTTGTTACAAGGGCAAAAACAAAAGCATTCCTTCATGCCGTACTAACTGTTGTCTTGTGCTACAGTACCACAGGTGTTGGATGCAATGAGTGATAGCACCACAAGCTCTACCACTGCAAATGACTTGGATCTCATCTACCTTAAAGGCATCATGGAAAGCCCTCTGGTATTTGCCCACCTTTTTCCTCTCCAAGGAATCCATGTTTGTAGATTGTCTGTGAGTCCACCATCGCCCATGTGGAAAAATCTTCAGTGGACAGGAAAGAGTGCTCAGAATGCTTGGAGCATGGCTCTTCATAGTTTTTAGCTTTCTCTCCAGCCTGATAAACATTTGTTGAAAGAGAACTGATTTTTACCAGTGTTGAGTACAAGAGTTATGGTTAAACTGACAGCTGCATTATTTCAAAATTGAGACTGAAGCAGGATCCAGAGATCCTAACTGATGCAAACTGTGTGGTAGGAGCAAGAGGAGAGTCCAAAGGAGGCTCGCCTGTCACCTGTGAGGGAGAACAATGTGGAACTCCTGCAGGAGATCCTAAGAGACCTGGACCCGTTTACACAGTGCTCTGACACAGCAGCTGAGCTGGCCTGCATCCTCACACAGCCCCACTTCCAGGTGTGGATAGCTCCACATTTAGGTTATCCCACACCAACACACTTGAAACTGCATCAAATTGTCATTATTTCCCTTTTACATTGTGCATAAGTGTAAAATGAAAGTTTATCTAAAATTCTTACATGAAAAAAAAGCTTTTACTAATGCACAGTCTTGTCTCTCAGTCTCTTCTGGAGACTCATGACTGCGTGGCATCCCAAGCAGTTGACAGCCTGCCCTCCAGCCCGGGTGACTTTGTGGACCATGAGTCAGAAGACAGAAACACGGCTGGCCTGCAGCTGTTGCCTGATGCTGTCCGTATGGTGGGCATTCGCATAGTAGCTGGCGAGCACTTGGTAAGGCCCACAC
>NW_023416890.1:329496-355273 GCF_002922805.2 Oryzias melastigma | reverse complement strand
TGATTTCTTTGTGAACTTATATATGATTTCACAGGGTGTAACGTTTAAAGTGGAGGGAGGAGACCTGGTGATAGCGCGCATCCTCCATGGTGGAATGATAGACCAGCAGGGCCTGCTGCATGTTGGAGATGTCATTAAAGAGGTCAGATTGATATTTCAGCTACAACGGTTAAGTTGACTCATAAATGCCAGCATCAAGTGAAGTGCTATAGTGTTATTTATAGGTTTATGTCCTGTATGGATATGTGTTTTTACTGACTATTAAACGGGAAGATTTTTATTTTGTCGTAGTCCAGTGATGACAAATTCAGATTCTTCTTTTTCTTTTCCTTTCGGCTTTTCCCTTCAGGGGTCGCCACAGCGAATCGCTTTCCTCCATCTAAGCCTGTCTTCGGCATCCTCCACTCTAACACCAGCCACCTTCATGTCTTCATTCACTGCATCCATAAACCTCCTCTTTGGTCTTCCTCTAGACCTCTTTCCTGGCAGCTCTAGACTCAGCATCCTTCTACCAATATATTCACTGTCTCTCCTCTGAACATGTCCAAACCATCTCAGTCTGGCCTCTCTGACTTTATCTCCAAAACCTCTAACATGTGCTGTCCCTCTGATGTATTCATTCCTGATCCTATCCATCCTGGTCACTCCCAAAGAGAACCTCAGCATCTTCATCTCTGCTACCTCCAGCTCTGCTTCCTGTCTTTTCTTCAGTCCCACTGTTTCTAGTCCAAACAACATGGCTGGTCTCACCACAGTCTTGTACACCTTTCCTTTCATTTGTGCTGAAACTCTTCTGTCACACATCACACCTGACACTTTTCTCCACCCATTCCAACCTGCTTGCACTCTCCTCTTCACTTCTTTTCCACACTCTCCATTACTCTGTACTGTTGACCCTAAATACTTAAACTCCTCCACCTTCTTTATCTCTTCTCCCTGTAACCTCACTCTTCCACTCTGGTTCCTCTCATTCACACACATGTACTCGGTCTTACTGCGGCTAACCTTCATTCCTCTCCTTTCCAGGGCAAACCTCCACCTCTCTAACTCCACCTCCACCTGTTCCCTGCTCTCACTACAAATCACAATATCATCTGCAAACATCATAGTCCATGGTGATTCCTGTCTAACCTCATCCGTCAGTCTGTCCATCACCATTGCAAACAGGAAGGGGCTCAGAGCTGATCCCTGATGTAATCCCACCTCCACCTTGAACTCCTCTGTCACCCCTACAGCACACCTCACCACTGTCTTACAGCCCTCATACATGTCCTGCACTGCTCGGACATACTTCTCTGTCACTCCAGACTTCCTCATACAATACCATAGTTCCTCTCTGGGCACTCTGTCATAAGCTTTCTCCAGATCTACAAAGACACAGTGGAGCTCTCTCTGACCTTCTCTGTACTTCTCTATCAACATCCTCAAAGCAAATGTTGCATCTGTAGTGCTCTTTCTTGGCATGAAACCATACTGCTGCTCACAAATGTTCACTTCTGCTCTTAGTCTGGCTTCCACTACTCTTTCCCACACCTTCATTGTATGGCTCATCAGCTTTATTCCTCTGTAGTTACCACAACTCTGCACATCTCCCTTATTCTTAAAAATGGGCACCATCACACTTCTCCTCCATTCCTCAGGCATCTTCTCACCACCTAAGATCCTGTTGAACAACCCGGTCAAAAACTCCACTGCCATCTCTCCTAGACACTTCCATACCTCCACAGGTATATCATCAGGACCAAGAGCCTTTCCACTCTTCATCCTCTTCAAAGCCCCTCTCACTTCACCTTTACTAATCTTTCTTACTTCCTGCTCCACAACCGTCACCTCTTCTACTCTTTGTTCTCTCTCATTCTCTTCATTCATCAACTCTTCAAAGTATTCTTTCCATCTTTCCATTACACCACTGACACCAGTCACTCCATTACCATTCCTATCCTTGATAGCCTAACCTGCTGTATGTCCTTCCCGTTTCTGTCTCTCTGCCTTGCTAATCTGTACAGGTCAGTCTCTCCCTCTTTATTACCCAACCGTACAAGTGATCATAAGCTCTTTGTTTGGCCTTTGACACCTCTACTTTCACCTTACGCTGCACCTCCTTAAACTCCTGTCTACTCTCCTCAGTCCTCTCAGTGTCCCACTTCTTCTTAGCTAATCTCTTACTTTGTATACACTCCTGCACCTCCTCATTCCACCACCAAGTCTCCTTATCAACTTTCTTTCCTGATGACACACCAAGTACACTCCTACCTGTCTCCCTGATCACATTAGCTGTAGTTATCCAGTCATCTGGGAGTACCTCCTGACCACCCAGAGCCTGTTTCAACTGTTTCTTAAAAGTCATGCAACAATCTTCTTTTTTCAGCTTCCACCAGTTTGTCCTCTTCTCTGCCTTTGCCCTCTCTTTCTTCATCTTCTTCACCACCAGAGTCATTCTACACACCACCATCCTGTGCTGTCTGGAAACACTCTCACCAACCACTACTTTACAGTCACTGATCTCCTTCAGATTACACCGTCTACACAAGATGTAGTCTATCTGTGTGCTTCTACCTCCACTCTTATAGGTCACTCTATGTTCCTGTCTCTTCTCAAAGAATGTATTCACTATCGCCATTTCCATCTTTTTTGCAAAATCAACCACCATCTGTCCTTCTACATTCCTCTCCTGGATACCAAACCTGCCCATCACCTCCTCATCACCTCGGTTTCCTGCACCAACATGACCATTGAAATCTGCACCAATGACAACTCTCTCATTTCCAGGGATGTTCATCATCACTTCATCAAGATCCAACCAGAACTTCTCCTTCTTTTCCATTTCACATCCTACCTTTGAGATATACCCACTAACAACATTGAACATGACACCCTCCATTTCTATCTTCAAACTCATCACTCTATCTGACACTCTTTTTACCTCCACAACACTCCTAACAAACTCCTCCTTTAGGATAACTCCTACTCCATTTCTCTTCCCATCTCCACCATGATAGAACAACTTGAACCCTGCTCCTAAACTTCTAGCCTTACTACCTTTCCACCTGGTCTCCTGGACACACAGTATGTCTACCTTTCTCCTTTTCATCATGTGAACTAACTCTCTATCCTTTCCTGTCATAGTTCCAACATTCAAAGTCCCAACTCTCAGTCCAACACTAGTGACTTTCCTCTTCTCTCTCTCCCTACGAACCCGCCTTCCTCCTCTCCTTCTTCCACCAACAGTAGTCCAATTTCCACCTTCACCCTGTCGGTGAACAGCACCGATGGCGGTCGTTGTTAACCCGGGCCTCGACTGATCCGGTATGGATATCGTAGGTCTGATTCACATATTTGATTTGGCAAAGATTTTACGTCGGATGCCCTTCCTGACACAACCCTCTGTATTTATCTGGGCTTGGGACCGGCACAATGAGACACTGGTTTGGGCCCCCTCGTGGCTACATTGACAAATTCAGATTCTACTCTATTTAAAAAAAAAAACATAATTATTATTCTTAGGGCTGTCAGATTTGTCGCGTTAAAAACGTGTTAATCTGACACGTGCTTGACGCCGACAATTTTTTTGACGCATTAATCGCGGATGTTTCTCATACGTGCCTTTCCATACCGCGCGCGCGGGCGTCCCGCCCTCTAACTCACCGGCTGTTCTCACTTGATCACGGGCGGGTCTCCAACCACCGAGCTGCGAGCTAAAACCGGCCGGCGCTAGGACCTGGAGAGCTCCTGCACCCTAACCCGGCTCTGGTTCGCGTCCAGTACCACGTCTGGTGGTACCGGCTCGCGTCTGGCGCCGCGTCCCGAGAGCTGCGGACCCCAGACGTTCCGAACAGCAAGCGTTTTAAATGTTCTGGAGGTTTAAGCGTGATCCAGCCCCAGCATAGCGGTCTGTCTGCCGGTATATTCATCCGTGAGCTCCTCTGGACATGTCGCGTCATCGAGCTGAAGCCAGAGAACGCGGCGGCAGTAACAGACTGTCAAACTATCCACAGTCAGTGTATCCCGCTTTTCTCAGTCTTTAAGGTTTTAAAAAACAAAAGTTAGTTGGAAATGATAAATCTCTATTTCATTTATTACTGCAGTTCAGCAGAGGAGGAAAAGATTTGGTCCTGACAAAA
Source organism: Oryzias melastigma (assembly GCF_002922805.2). Taxonomy (NCBI): domain Eukaryota; kingdom Metazoa; phylum Chordata; class Actinopteri; order Beloniformes; family Adrianichthyidae; genus Oryzias; species Oryzias melastigma. The sequence goes on along the minus strand of NW_023416890.1, from coordinate 351,152 downwards.
AATGAACATGAAAGTGTTATGGAAATTTTTTTTATTTTTATATTTTATATTTTATTTTTCATGTTTTTTATTTTATTATACTGAATGTTGATTGAAGTTTTGAATTTAAAATGCCCTTCACTTGCACTTGGGCTTTTGTTAGGCATTTTATGTTACAGCCTTTTATTGTTAAGAAAGTTTATCTCAATACAATGTTACAAAATAAAGTATTTCTGATTAAAACTATTAGTTTTGCCATTCTTATTTTCATAAATAATGTAGAACAGTTAAATTGTTAAACTGTTAAACTTGAATTCCATATTTTTTTCCTTAAAAAAAGGCCACATATCAATTTGCGATTAATCGCGAGTTAACTCGGGAAATGCGATTAATCGCGATTAAAAAATTTAATCGCCTGACAGCTCTAATTATTCTTCATAGTCTTAAAGTTAAAACAGCATTGTTTTCACGTCGTAACATCAGAATCCAAGATGGCCACACGCATGTCTTCACCACTATACCTACTCTTTTTGTAATGGAAGCTTTTGATAGCCAACCTTTTGTCTTTTGCTTCGATGTCTTCTAATTTCTTGGACTTCAGAGATTCAATTTCAGCACATAACTGAATTCAATAACTTTTTGGGGACTAGAGACTCAGTTTATTGCATAAAGCTGAAATCGAACATCCAACACGTCCTCCATGTGCTCTGTCAGGCATGAATACTTCTTCCAAGACTTTTCTCTCCCTTACCCGTTGGTTCCGTACAGCCTGGCGCTCTGGGCCTAAGGTAGACCGAAATCCCTGTCGGATCTGTTTCGGACCTTCGCGCTGAAGCAATCTGCCCGCAGAAGCCTGTCGCCGGGGCCCGAGGAAGGCAGAAAACGCTGCTGGATCTGGTTTGGATAACCCAGTGCGTTGCGTGATCCGCTAGGTGCGAACTGATCCCCACTGGATCATTCCTTTCCTTGTGGAATATTCCTACACCAGGCAGCAGGTCTACCGGCACAGCGAAGTAAAAGGTCGGATGTGCCTCGTGCTGATGACGAGCAGGCTGACCATCTGGAGGATTCCCGTTTTTCAGTCATAAATTCACTCGAAACAGAACCTACTGTAGAATCTTTCTCACTCACCAGCTTCCCTCTCCAGGCACCTCTGCTTCCTTTTTTAGAGAGCAACAATGAAGTTTCTTTTCCCACTCTTTTTATCATTGTCTTTCTCTTTTACTGGACCTGAAATCCCTCACAGTGACTAACTGCATACTGTATGATGTTCTTCTTCAAATGTTATTTATTTGTAGAGTGCTTTTTATTCAGATGAAACTCAAAGCGATTAACATAAAAGCAAATGAAATACACGCTAAAAACACAGTGTTAAACAAAAACACTCAAAGAAAAAAGGGCATCTACTCAAAAAAGTACCCCTTCCTCCACGTTTTCTCCCTCAACCCACCCAGTTCCCTATGGAGTGATATTTGTGCTAGCATATTGCAAGCAGAAGTCAGAGTTTTCAGATCAAAATTTTCCAAGTTGCAAACAAAATGTTAAGTGTTGCAAATAAAATATTTAATATTTGCTTTGAAAAACTTTTTTCTGCGTTTGCAAACTTTTTTTTGCACTTGCAAAAAATATATTTGCATTTGCAAACTTTTTCTCTCAGCGTTACTTTTGTGCCACCCCAAACAGCCTGCTGATTGGTCTAGGTTCTATCAGATGAGGGACTACACTTCTAAAAATGTTCATTCGCAAAAAAAAAAAATTAAGAAAAAAAAAAAAGTTTGCAAACTCAAAAATATTTTTTGTAAGCAAAAAGAAAAGTTTGCAAAAGCAAAAAAAAATGTTTTCAAGCAAATATTAAATATTTTATTTGGAACACTTAACATTTTGTTTGCAACTTAGAGGTTTTTAATCTCGCAATATGGTAGCACAAATATCATTCTATAGTTCCCCCCAAAATAATACTTGACAACAAAACTGCAATTAGACTCGCAATTAGACTGTCTCGGTACTGCTGTCCAGAAACAATATTACAGGAATCCATACAAGGCCCAGCTCTACGACAACTCTCTGTTAAGGGGTGGTGAACCCAAGATGCAGGAGACCAGGCTTGGTGACAGATACTTAAAGCATTTAATAAATGAACCAAAACATGACGAAAAAAACACGGAGAAGCAAAAATGGTGACTGAACTGAACCTGACAATGAGTAACTGAAAACCAGACACGTAAATAGGCTGGGGGCAATTAATTAACTTGAGACAGCTTTGGATCATGACAAATCTGAAACTGACTGACAAGGGCAACTTTGAACATATATAACAAACTAAACCACAAAATCCTCACCCTTGCTACTGGTCCTCAACAGGTTTGGTTAATACTGCATTGCTGCTACAATGGGAGCCACTTCCATATAACCTCACGTCATGATCAGAAGCAGCTTTATTGCAAAGTATGATTTTACTCATACGGGGAATTTTGTCTTGGTGACAATGGTGCATACATCCAATAAATCAAAACACAATTTAGTAAGAGAAGAAAAAGAAAAAAGAAACATTACAATATTAATATATCTACACAATTTGTTATTGCAGTAAAAAGCAGAATGCCTTTTAAAGGGTTAGTAATGGGCTGGGACAAAGCTAAAATGCGTATCCAGATATATTCCATATGTTCTAATGTATCAAAAATAACAAATAATTACCGTTGACAAACACAGGTTTTTGTAAATTTGACAAAATCAACGACAAATCACACTTGCATTTCGCCCTGCTTCAGAAACGGCTCGATTTGGGTCACGTGACGCGTTGACGTCATGTGAGTGAGACAGCGCCAGCAGCAGAATGCAGGCGGACCCAGGGTGTCTGCAGATACATGTATGTGTGTGCGCTGCGGCAAAGTTTAATTCTGTAAACATCTGTGTTATGGTCCGACGGAGTGTTAGGGCCACCCAAAAAAATATAATAATAATAAAATTATGATTTTTAAAGTCGTAAATTTACGAGATTTACAATCGAAATGAGCCTATTGTGAATGAACTCTGCGAGCAGAACCAGACCGACTAAACTGTGAAAAGCTTCTGATTTTAACAGGTAAACTGAATGTTTAAAACATTGCACATGTTTGGAAGTTTCTTTGTTTGATTTGCAGTTTATTAATCATTTAGCTAACGTGACAGACTGTTGTCATCCCCTGTTGTTGTTGTGTGTTGAAACGGGACGATTCATGTGAAGAACGGGGCGTACGGAGCACTGTTTACATTCTCCTTTGGTTTCTGCGCATGTCAGAGACATACAGTAAGGTAGTGAAAGAGCTTCTGGGTATGTGAATAAAGTGATTAAATAAGTGAATAAATAAATAAATAATAAACTGGCGGACGGTCCTGCAAACATGTCTCTAAGCTCTTTATTTTGCATATGAAACTACATTACCGACCCGGATAGTCAGCTTCATTGATGATTTGATTTAGAGTCGCCAAAAGGTTCCGATCTGTAAATAAAGCATCACGAGATGCTCCACGTCTTCCAGCTTCAAGCATGGCTCTGATAAACTGACAGCTTTCGTTTCCATCGGCATTCTCAGCGTCACTGTCAGTGTCATTGCCATTGTGAGCTCTTACTTTCCGCGCTGCCGGCTCAAATTGATAGGGCTTTACAGTCCTCAAACCACAAGCACACGGCGCCTCTGAATCAGCGTCACTTCAGAACAAATGTTTCCACAATCTGAGTCTGAAGACAAAATTGTGGACCTTGAAATATCGCCGCTATCGCTAGCTCCAACACTCAAAGGAGAAGCCATCTTGCTATGTTTACCCCTGTGACATCACACGCACCACGTGACCAAAACGGAGCTTTTCACCCAGAAAAGACAGGTTTGCCAAATTTGGCCGCAAAAATGCCTATGCAATAGTCCTTTAGCTGCCTCCAAGAGCACACATCCAGACTACGCTTGGGAGGGAGATTGCAGGAATGCCGAGGTCAAGGAGGGATGAGCAGCAGTTTTCGTCTCCACACACAGCTGTCTTTCACACTCTGTAGAAGCGATATGCCAAGGCAGCGCCATCGGCTAGGGGAGATCCGATAAGATAAAATTGTTTCAGGCACCATCAGTTGTTTTTGTACTGCAGGCTGAGTCCTTCACTGGTCTGACTGAGTCTTTGAGGCGAATTTTAAAATGGGCCGGAATGTGGGCAATTTAGACCAGTCTCCCTTCAGTTCAGGCAGTAAGTCACTCCAAGTTGACATCCATCTTCCGCACAAGTTCAAGGGTCGGGAGCACTCTGCTCAGATGGGCAAGAGTGACAGACTGCTTCTGATCCACTTGTGAAAGTCCGACACCAAGAGTCTCTACTTCCTGAAATAACTTCCCAAAGAGATTAGACTGCTCGCCTCTCACCGTCTTCAGCTCACTTTTAGCGACCATCACCTCGCTTCTCATGAGCTTCACCTCCGAGACCACCTGAAAGTTGAGATATCCTCCGATCCCAATAGCGAGAAAACTTAAAAATCAGGAACACAAGTTGTTCTGCCTCCCCAATATGGCATGTTTTTTGTTATTAGTTTAATATGGTTTTAATTGTTATTTATTCTTGTTTGAGGCAATAAGATTAACGTTTCATTGTAAAGTTCTAAGTATTTTGTCTTACGCTGCCCTCTAGTGGCCATATGTGGTATGATAAGGTGGGGTCAGCCTGGGAAAACAGCGCCGGATGCGTGCAGGCTGAATGTGCGCATGCGCTGAAAGGAAAAGCTGATTTATGTATCCGCAACCTTGTGAGAAGCGATGATTTTTTTACAAATTAAAAAGTGGCTCAAGAAAAAACGAGTTTGGGAGTTTTTGTAGCCCTTTATGTTTAGCTCGCTGCATAAGCTGAATTAGTGCATTTGGCTGAGGGCAGAAGACAAGTAGATATACATCTTCAACATCTTCCACAGACAGCTGGGCCAGACACATAAGCCTCCTCTTGCCCCATGGATCGTTGGTGTATCCAGCCGCATGGGTTCTGTCTGGGCAGGAGGGGTCCGCTTTCCCTTTCCTTAGTGTGGAGTACATTTTGTCGATCGCATTAAAAGACCAGTGGATCAGATCCATTTTCAGAGTTCAAAAAGCAGAAGAGTAGTCGAGGGCAAAAACAGCAGCTCACAGGGAGACAAACGGAAGCCTTGGGAGCAACACAGGAGGGGAGGAGAGAAAAAAAGTGCGTCTGTCCTCGGCAAGAGCCAAACACGAAACATTCATTATGAGATGCGTTATGACATGCTTTATGACATGCGTTATGACATGCGTTATGACATGCATTATGACATTCATTATGACATGCCTCATGACATGCCTTTTGACATGCATTATGACATTCATTATGACATTCTTTATGACATGCCTCATGACATGCCTTATGATATTCATTATGACATTCATTATGACATGCATTATGACATTCATTATGACATGCATTATGATGTTCATTATGACATGCATTATGACGTTCATTATGACATGCCTCGTGACATGCCTTTTGACATGCATTATGACATTCATTATGACATTCTTTATGACATGCCTCATGACATGCCTTATGATATTCATTATGACATTCATTATGACATGCATTATGACGTTCATTATGACATGCATTATGACGTTCATTATGACATGCCTTATGACATGCATTATGACATTTATTATGACATGCATTATGACATTCATTATGACATTCATTATGACATTCATTATGACATGCATTATGACATTCATTATGACATGCCTCATGACGTTCATTATGACATGCATTATGACATGCATTATGACATTCATTATGACATGCCTTTTGACATGCATTATGACATTCATTATGACATTCTTTATGACATGCCTCATGACATGCCTTATGATGTTTATTATGAAATTCATTATGACATGCATTATGACATTCATTATGACATGTATTATGACGTTCATTATGACATGCCTCATGACATGCTTTATGACATGCATTATGACATTCATTATGACATGCCTTATGACATGCAATATGATATTCATTATGACATTCATTATGACGTCCATTATGGCATTCATTATGACATGCTTTATGACATGCATTATGACATGCCTCATGACATGCCTTATGATATGCATTATGACATTCATTATGACATGCCTTATGATATGCATTATGACATGCCTTATGACATGCATTATGACATGCATTAAGACATGCATTATGACATACGTTATGACGTGCATTAAGACATGCATTAAGACATGCATTTGACATGTGTTATGACATGCATTATGACATGCATTTGACATACTTTATGACATGCATTATGACATGCATTAAGACATGCATTATGACATGCAGTAAGACATGCATTTGACATGCGTTATGACATGCATTTGACATGCGTTATGACATGCATTAAGACATGCATTTGACATGCGTTATGACATGCATTATGACATGCATTATGACATGCGTTATGACATGCATTAAGACATGCATTAAGATATGCATTATGACATTCATTTGACATGCGTTATGACATGCATTATGACATGCGTTATGACGTGCATTAAGACATGCGGCATGACGTGCGTTAAGACATGCATTATGACATGCGTTATGACATGCATTATGACATGCATTAAGACATGCATTATGACATACGTTATGACGTGCATTAAGACATGCATTATGACATGCGTTATGACTTGCATTATGACATGCGTTATGACATGCATTATGACATGCGTTATGACATGCATTAAGACATGCATTTGACATACGTTATGACGTGCATTATGACATGCATTATGACATGCGTTATGACTTGCATTATGACATGCGTTATGACATGCATTAAGTCATGCATTATGACATGCGTTATGACATGCATTAAGACATGCATTTGACATGCATTAAGACATGCGTTATGACATGCATTATGACATGCGTTATGACATGCATTATGACATGCATTATAACATTCATTATGACATGCATTATTACATGCATTATGACATCTTGGCCAGGTCACCCTTGGAAATGAGATCTTGATCTCAACGGGTCTTTTATCTGTTAAAATAAAGGCAATAATTGTCCTTTAGAGGCCTCTTTCAGAAATTTAAATGACTTAAAAAAAATAATCAAAAGAAAGTTGCATGACTTTCTTCGTTGTTTGGTTTTCCTCTCTATCTATGCTGCAGGTGAATGGACGGGAGGTTGGCAGGGACCCGAGAGTGTTGCAGGAGGAGCTGCAAGCAGCCAGTGGGATTGTGGTTCTAAAGATCCTGCCCAGCTATCATGAGGCAATCCCCCCTCGACAGGTGGCTGAGCTCTCCTGCATGTTTTCTTTAAAGAACCTGTTCATTGTTAGAACCACTGTTAGGAACTGACAAGTGGAGACGTTTGTGCCTCCAGGTCTTCTTCAAGTGTCACTACAACTATGACCCAGAAAATGACAATCTAATTCCTTGTAAGGAGGCGGGCCTAAGGTTTCAAGCTGGGGACATTCTGCAGATTGTCAACCAGGACGATGTGAACTGGTGGCAGGTGAGTGTGTTCGCCTTGCAGAGTGTTTGCACAAGCAGTGATTTATTGTTTCATGCTTGATTTTATTGATGGATAACATAGGGCCAGGCAATTTGGCCAAAAAATAAAATATCTGATCTTTTTTCATTCCAAATTATATTTTGATTTTAATAAGTGATTTGCTCTAGTTTTTACTTTCTTTAACAAAAATTACTAAACAATTTTAGGTTGTTTGGAATTGGCCTGAAACACAAAGTACAACTAAAGAAAAGATGTACAAATGTAGAAGAAAGCAGCAGGTGTTTTGTGAGCTACCGCTAGCTTGAGCTCTCATGAAGAGAAACACTGCACACTCTCAGCAGAGCAGTTCTTGTAACAACAGCTTTGAAATGGCTTTGATGCTCCAAGTTCGAAGTCTCAACACCAGTCACCAAAATCTGGCAAGTTTGGCCAGCAAATTCTGACATTATTTTACAGAGGCCGAGGTTCCCCGCCCCCTCCCGCCAGGGAGGGGGTGGGGACAGAAGGTCGTAGGTCCACCTTCCTTGTGTGATGCATGCGTGTTTGTTTGTTAGAGTGTATATTTGTGGTGTTAGAGGTGTGTGTACTAAAGGGTACAGTTAAAATTGATGAGAAGGCCTTAACAGGGCATCTCCTGATTGCTCACAGAGATGCCCCATCTTCTTTTACGTCCGGTCCAACCAAAAAAAAAAAAAAGATACAAACTGATCAATATAAATAAAGTTTAGCAATAAATACAACGGGGTTTATACTCAATAAATCCCTGTTGTGACAGTAAAATCTGCCCAACACTAGAGGCTCTCAGCCCGCATCTGTTTGCTCAGCTGTTAGACGGGACAAGTAAAAAAAAAGAGTAATAATTTTAGGAGCTGAATAAAAACATCGATACACGTTTCCATTTCTTGATTCAGAGAATCTCCTAATAAGGAGCAGTAACTGTCCCGCAAAAGAAAAGTCGCTGCTCTGTAACAGACTACCCGGTGGCATCAGGGGACGATTGTATGGCAAGCCAAAAAGACGTGCCACATTTTACAGATAATAATAATTATTTTAAATGTTTAAATGTTCCCACAGTTAGTTTCAATAAAACAAGTAATACCAAAAAATTATTTTAACTGTTTTATTTATGATTTAATTTGGACATTTGGGGGTGGGATGAGAACATTTGTATTTTAAGGGAACTCCAGATAGATTATGTATTTTCAACACTGTTTTTAAACATTCTTTTAGGTCAGTTTTTGTAGATTTGGTCTAAAGACATGCTAATGTAATTAGAAACTCCATGTTTTAACATTTTGTTTGTGTTCAAAGTTTAAAGATGTTTTGTTTTAATAAATAGACCTCAATGATTAAATGTTTTGATGTTGCATATATAAATATTGTGTGTGAAGTACTTTATATGCTTATTGAATATATGATTTGAAGCGTTTCCACAAATGTATTCAGCTTTTATCTTGTTGTTTTTGCTGTTTTTTTTTTTTTTTTTTTTTTAAACTTTTTACTGATCCAAAAAATGATCTGAACCGTGATTCTAAAACCGTCACACCATGAAGGTAAAAGCTTGAAACTGTGTTTGCATTATTTTAGGATGAAAAACATTTTGTTTATTATTATTATATTTATGTAATTATTAAAAAATATTTCACTTTGCTATAACGCCTGAAGTTGTCCTTGCTTGCTGTTGTAAGAGTGTCTTAATGTGAACGCAAAAGTGAAGATTATTGAAATGAACCCAAAATATACTGAGTGGACCTTTGTATGAAGGCTATTTTTAGAACTAGACCATTGAAATCTTAACTGGTTACCCCTGACATATAGCATCATAGCATGATAGCATCCATGTGTATGCATTGTCTCCAAATCAACACTTTAATTAAATTTTCTGTTGCTGCTGTAAGTCCATCAGGATCATCCTCCAGTTCTGATCCTGTTAGAAATCCCCTCATGTCCCGCTCATAGACATATACAGTCAATGGTCCCACTGCTTCATTAGCTAAAACTAAATGCTGACAGAGGTGAAAGCGGCTTTGCTTTCTCTCTCTTTGCCTTGCCTGCTCTGCCTTTGCTAGCTGCTGCTTTCACATCTGCACTTTGCGAGAGATGGGTGAGCTAACCATACTCTGTGCAATGAAAGGCCAAGGAAGCAGAGAGTTGGGAAATAATCTTGATTTTCCAAAAAAATAAATAGTAAAGGAACAATAAATTTGAATGAATCGACTTATCTCTCAGCTCTCGGGTAACATTGGTTACAGTTGGGTATCTCTGTGTTCTTGTGTGTTGTGCAGGCCCGCCATGTAGAAGGAGGGAGCACAGGGCTGATCCCGAGTCAAGTGTTGGAGGAGAAGAGAAAAGCCTTTGTCAAGAGAGATGTGGAGTTGATGCCTGCAGGTAGCTGGATCAACTTTGATATTTCCATGTTTGTACTTTTCTGCTGCCCAACATAGAACATCCGCAGGATGGAAACAGACATGCAAGAGCTGCTTCTCAACCGTTAGCAGTTAATTAAACAAATATGATGAAGAGTCTCACTTTCCCCCCGCTTTTTTGCGTTTCTTTATCCGCAGTTTCACGTATTCACAGATTTTTTTTCAGTCAGTGACTCTTCTGGTTTGTCACAAAAACTCTGACAACTCAAGATACTTGTAGGAAACTTTTGCTTCCAACAGTGCTGCTTGAATTTCCCAGGAAGGGAGCGCAGTTGAGTAGCAAGCCATCCTGTCCGCTATGCACACACACGCACACACCCACAGGCGCGTACACACTCACAGTGAGCCTGCATGGAGAAATGGCATCAGCTCAGAAATATCCTGATAATCGCGGAGGATGATTATCATTCAGGGCAGCTGTTTATTATGGATGAAACACAAAAATTCTGGATAGAAATGCTCTCTTGTACTTAACTAAGGAAGGACGAAGCACGTTCTTTTTTACAATAATGATTTGAAAATGTGTTTCATTTGCAATAGAAACTGAAATGACCTATGAGCTATGCTGTTGGTGATAAGTCTCAAGTTGGAACACATTGAAGGCAGCAAGTCAAAGGGTTTCCACTGTTGTACAGAACGGAGAGAGCCATGAGTTCTCCCTTTAGTTCTGCTCTTTTGCAGCATTCATTAAAACAAACTGAATATGTGTCTGGTTGTTGTCTGCTAACAGGATTGAGAGGTTCTTCGTGGCAGCTTTTACTTTTAATTTGAACTACTTGAATTACATGTACATCTTTGCTGCACAATGAGCTTGAATGTGTATTTTGTGCACAACAGATTGCAGGTTTGAACAAAAACTTCAGCTTTTGGGGGTCTGAAAGGAGCCCGGTCACTATTAGAGTCTGGCATCTAAAGTAATGAACACCTGTTAGACCCATTGGCTATTGGAGACAGGACACAATTGGAAGATATATCATAATGTACATTTAAAATGAAAGAGTTTCACAGTTAGCTCTGCAGAGAAAGTGTGTGGGTGTGTGTGTGTGTGGGTGTGCGTGTGTGTGTGTGTGTATGGGTGTTAGTGGAAGGGTGCTGGCAGCATGGACTACTGATGGAAGGGGCTGTTCTCAGTTTGCTAAGTCAACTTGTGAGAACCCGCTTATACAGTATATTTATGTGGGTTGGGAGGGGCTGGTGCTCAAAACGCAGGTTTTTAGAGGACTGCTCAGAAATGCATGAATGGATCATAGTGAGGAATGAACATTATAATACAGGTAAAAGCTAAAAAAAATAATTGAACGATAAAATAATGATACTAAATTTAAGTGTGCATGGATAAAGCTGAAATAATACAACTCCTCCCATATGCCAGCAAAAAAAAAGAAAAGAAATTCAGAAAAATGAAGAAAGCTGGGTATTGTGTTTCTTCTGATGATTCTAATGACTGCCACAAGGGTCGGCTGCCAATTAACTTACTTTAGCTCTAAGTTATCTTTCTTGTTTTTTGTTATTTTCCATGCATTTTCTGAACCCACTATATTTCCTTATGGGGTCTAGAGGGTGCCAGAGCCTATCCCAGGAACTGTTGGGCGAAGCTGCCCTGGAAGGCTGACTGGCGAGCGGACAGCGAGTGGTGGTGGCAGGGAGGTGGGGATCCCTCCGCTGCCTGACCAGGCGTTTTTGTATCCTGTCAAAGAATTTATTATTATTTACAACGACAATTAAGGTCTTTCTGACCTTCTCTGTTCTTCTCCAGTGACATACCTTCCATACCTCCAGAGGAATGTTGTCTGGAAAAACTGCATTTCCACTCTTCATCCTCTTCAATGTCTTTCTCATATCATTCTTACCCTGGACTCACACAGCAACCATTCGGGGTCCCATGCAGAGTTGTCACATAACTTGAAAAGTGCAACAGAAACCTTCACTGTATTTAATCACGTCCAATCTCTGAGATCTGGCCTCTCCGGCGCTTCAGATCTGCTGTGCTTGGTTCAAATTTTTGCCAAATGCTGGAGTTGAGTCTGAGCACTTTTGTGAAGTTAGGACTACTAACGACCTAAACCAGAAATCACGCGAGTGAAGTAAATGCATCCAGTACATTTCTCAAAATCAAACCTATTTCACTGTTCTTGCTGTTTTCACCATGTTTTAAACATTACGTCATCATGACAACCAACTCCTGTCTCCTTATTTGTTACCCAATATGTCGAGTATGAAAGTTCCTTCTCTCTTTCCTTGCCTTTTTTCTCTTTTCTCTGTACTTATATTCTTCCACCATTAATTGTCTATCATCCAGGAGGTCAACAGCACTGGTAGCAGCTGTTTTAACCAGGGACAAAACCGGTTTGGTATGAAAGTTCAGTTTGTGATTTGCCTTTGGTTTACGTTGGATGGCCTTCCAGACACAACTCTGAGCGTTTCGGGCTGGCACGTGAAAGAATTGGATTGTGTTGTTTAATCATTGGTTGCACTGATTAATCATCAAACTGTCCCAGAATCTCTTGAATGGCATTTTGACTATTTGTTTCCCAGCAGATAAAAAAACAACTTCACTTAGTCTGTGAAGAACTGTCAACTTTTTAACATTTATTTTTTTGTGTTTGACCGTTAAGGGAACCTCTGTACTGCTCTTGGAGTGAAGAAGAAGAAAAAGATGATGTATGTTACCACAAAAAATGCAGGTAAGTCCTCTATTTCATTACTGACAGCAGTAAGAACCTGTGAGAATTCAAAAAAGCATCCTTTCACTTCAGCTTTGTGCCTCTTGACAAACGTAAAGTGTTGCTTTACTGCACAGAGCTGCTTTTCTCTGGGACAGAATCATCTGATTTACATGATTTGTGTGAGCACTTTACTACTGTATGGTGTTGCATTTTAGCGCAACATTTAGAATGTACTGGATTTAAATTAATTTTGCAAACAGTTGAAGCTTTGCAGTAGCTGAAAGAATGTCAACACGGAAGCTAAAGCCCCAGTGTGAAAGTATTTTGGGAGAATGGCAAATACAGGGGAATTTTGAAGGTCAACTGTTGCAGTTTTGAAGATGCATTTAAAATATTGCAGTTTATCCCATCCTATGCTGTAGGTGAAATAATTCAGGTGAATTGGGATTGCTAATGTGGAAGACTATTTTTTGAATGCAGTGTTCCCTCATTATATTGTGCTTCACCTTTCACGGTCTCTTATTTTTTTAAGCAACTCTGCAAGCTTTTTTTTGTTTGTTTGTTTGTTTGTTTTCTAAAACACTGCTGCACTGTTCTGCGTCCTGATTGGCTGCAGATCTTGTCAATTAATCTCTTTCATGCTGTGCCTCCTGTACAGAGATGAGAGTAACTGAACCGTACAAAACAAGAAATATAAGAAGATATTAAATGAACTGAAAATGCCAGTCAGCTCTGTTCAAATTTTGATCAAGAAATTGAAGCTGAGTGGTTCTGTTGAAGCCAAACAACTGTAATGGCCAAAATGGCCTATACTTGGGTAGCACTTTTCTACCTTCCTCAAAGGCCACAGTTCCATTCACTGTTCACCCATTCACAGACTGATGACAACTCCACTGGTGAACACTAGTGCCAACCTTCCACGAGAGGCAATGTGGGGTTCAGTGTCTTACCCAAAGACACTTTGACACATGGATGGGGAAGGCAGAAATCAAACTAGAAATCTTCTGATCAGAGGTTGACTGCTCTACTGCTGCGCCATGGACCACCATGCAAAAATTCCTGCCACAACTAAGCAATTGCTCAGCACCTGTACAGTTGTGACTAAGCCTTTAGCATTATCTCTGGTTTGTTTCTGTTAAGGGACCATGTTTTGTGTCTATGAGGTGTTTCTGAAAAAATGTCGGGTAGATGTGGGTGGATTTTTAGTGATGTCTAATGTGAGACATTTCCGTACTTTTGTCTACTGTGCTTTTTGTTTCTTTGCAGAGTTTGACCGACATGAAATCCTGCTATATGAAGAGGTTGCCAAGGTCCCGCCTTTCAAAAGAAAAACTTTGATTTTGATTGGTGCCCAGGGTGTTGGCAGACGTAGACTTAAAGCCAAGCTCCTGCTCAGGGATCCAGAGCTTTTTGGGACCACAATTCCATGTATGAATGGATGCCTGTGCTCCTGCTCAGTAGTTTAGTTTTATATCTTAAGTGTTTTGCTGTTGGGTTTTGATGCTGTTGTTATTCTGTCTAAATTTTTAAAGTGCTTAATGTTAATTGATTTGTGGAAAAAGTCATATAACATTTTAAATATTTCTGCTCTTAGTTTCTATGTTAGATGGGACTAATTATGAAATAACAAAATCTGATTTTTTTTATATTCACTCAGACACTTCAAGAAAGCCCAAAAAGGGGGAGCGAGAAAGTCGGATGTATGCGTTCACCAGCCGCAGCAAGATGGAAGCTGAAATCAAGAATGGCCGTTTCCTTGAATATGGAGAGTTTGAGGGCAATCTGTACGGTTTGAAGATAGATTCCATACATGAGGTGGTTGAGGCAGGACGCATCTGCATCCTAGATGCTAACCCACAGGTAGGTCTGTTTACAAAATCCAAACAAATTGCTGATCATGGGGGCCGGAAGCCCCACAAGCACATCAGAGTTGGACTTTTTCATTTCAGTGATTTTAGAATTTAGACGTAGTAAAGCTGTTTCTGGTAACTGCACATGGTTCTGACTTGTGTGTTCAGTTTTCCTTCCCTCTGAATCTCAAGAAGAGTTTCCTATGTGTTTGTCTCACCTGTGATCTCGGCAGTCTCTCAAAGTGCTGCGGACCTCAGAGTTCCTGCCATATGTTGTGTTCCTCCAAGCTCCAGATTTTGAGGTGCTGAAGGCCATGAACTGTTCAGCTGTGGAAGCAGGAGTGGATACCAAGACTCTGACGGTGCAGTGCTTTGCTATTTCATCACACTCATGCGAACAAAGTTGATGTTTGCCATCATAGCTTCCTGAAGCTGAGCGTGATGCTTTGGTTGAGGACTGAATGCAGTCTAACGGTTTGTGTTGCAGGATGATGAGCTACAAAGGACGTGTGATGAGAGCAACAAAATCCAAGCGGCCTATGGTCACTATTTTGACCTCAGCATCGTCAATGAGAACCTTGATGAGACATACCGCAATGTAAAAGCTGCACTGCAAACAGTTTCCAAAAATCCCCAGTGGGTCCCTGTTACGTGGGTGTTCTAAAAAAACTCTAAGGTAGCAGGTGAGCATAAAGCTCAGAGGTAAAAACACAAATCCTGAAGGAAGTCCGGGACGTGGAGAGCACATAGTTTAGTAAAATTTAATTTATCTTAGCTTAGCTTACTTTAGTTTAGTTTACCCAGAAATCTTGCTCAGATTGAAAACGCACACATGGCCATACTGATCTTAGTTTCCTTGTTGCTCAGCTTATCTTGATTCTAATAAAACACCTACTTTTTAAGGGTTTTCTAGAAATGAATGTTGTTCCACTCCAGATTCAAAGTGATGGGGATTTTCCTTTAATATCCACTTCATTTTACCCAGAGCATACAGTCAGTAGAAAGAGAAGGTTGCTTAGTATCAGGCTAAAACATCATTGGTTTTAGGGTCGCAGGCAAAGTAATTACTCAGCCAGTGTAAAAATATCTGTACTTAGAACTTAGAAATTATTCCAAGAACAGTGTTCTCTCGTTCAATGCGTTTTAAAAATAACCTGCGATAAGTGAAATCTGTAGAATTGGACAATGTTTTAAGGCCTTAAAACTCCTTACTACACACTCTATGGACTTTTCCTAGATACATACACTGCTCACAAAATTTAAAGGAGCACTTTAAAGAAACACATTCGATCCATCAGATCTCAATATGAAGTTGGATATCTATACAAATAACGACAGGGCAGTGTCTTAGGAACAAAAGGATGCCAAGTCTTTTAATGGAAATAAAAGTTTTCAGCCTACAGAGGCTCAATTGTGTAGTCACCATAAAATCAGAGTGAAATGAAGATGTGGCAGGCTAGTCCATTTTCTTCCAAAACTTAATTTCTGCAACTCAAAATGCTTTTCAGTATCTTGTGTGGCCCCCTCGAGCTTGTATGCATGCTTGACAACGTGGCGGCATGCTCCTAATGAGACGACGGATGGTGTCTTGTGGCATTTCCTCCCAGATCTGTGTGAGGGCATCCCTGAGCTGTTGTACAGTCTGAGGAGCAACCTGGCGGCGCCTAATGGACCCAAACATAATGTCCCAGAGATGTTCTATTGGGTTTAAGTCAGGGGATGGTGAAGGCCATTCAATTGTTTCAATTCCTTCATCCTCCAGGTACTGCCTGCATACTCTTGACACGTGAGGCCGGGCATTGTCGTGCATTAGGAGGAAACCAGGACCTACTGCACCAGCGTAGGGTCTGACAATGGGTTCAAGGATTTCATCTGGATACCTTAAGGCAGTCAGAGCACCATTTCCTAGGCAGTAGAGGTCTGTGCGTCCCTCCATGGATATGCCTCCCCAGACCATCACTGACCCACCACCAAACCTGTCATGTTGAACCACGTTGCAGGCAGCATAACGTTCTCCTTGTCTTCTCCAGACTCTTTCACGTCTATCACAGGTGCTCAGGGTGAACCTGCTCTCGTCTGTGAAAAGTACAGGGCGCCAGTGGTGGACTTGCCAATTCTGGTGTTCTTGAGCAAATGCCAGTGGAGCTCCACGGTGCTGGGCAGTGAGCACAGGGCCCACTACAGGACGTGGGGCCCTCAGGCCACCTTCATGAAGTCTGTTCCTGATTGTTTGGGTAGAGACATTCACACCAGTGGCCCTCTGGAGGTCATTCTGTAGGGCACGAGCAGTGCTCAGCCTGTTCCGCCTTGCACAAAGGAGCAGGTATGGGTCCTGCTGAGGGGTTGAGGACCTTCTACGGCCCTGTCCAGCTCTCCCAGAATAACCACCAGTCTCCTGAAATCTCCTCCATGTTCTGGAGATTGTGCTGGGAGACACATTAAACCTTCTTGCTGCAGCACGTGTGGATGTGCCATCCTGGAGAAGTTGGACAACCTGTGCAACTTCTGTAGGGTTAAGGAATCTCCTCATACTGCCAGTAGAGATAATTATCAAGCCAAAATCAGCACGAGTGGAAAACCAGCCAAAAAAGATCAAGAGGGAGAAACTTGAAATGACCTCCACATGTAACACCAGTCCTGTTTGGAGGGTTTTCTAATTGTTGCCACTGAAGTGCACCTGTTGTTAATTCCATGAACACCAATACAGCTGAAACTGATTAACGAGGCCCTCAGCTGGTTAACCAACCAGAAAATTATCAGACAGGTTTAATTCAATTCAAGCCAGGCCCAATAAAAAAGTGTTCCTTTAAGTGAGCAGTATATTAACATTTAAACACTGTTCTCTCTTGTTTAAACTCTCAAAGTTTAAACCTTCATAGAAAAATAGCTCTAGTATTACATAATAAAAACAAAGATCTGATTGAAGATTTATTTAAATGTGTAGAACTGGACATATTCTGTTCAGGAGACACTGCATGGTGGAGATTAAGTGAATGGTTTACTTATTCTAATTTGTGCTGAAGAAAATTGCAAAACAGCAAGACCAGGAATCGCATGATAGTGAGAGAACACATCACATTCTGATAGCATTCAAGGACTATTTCATTCATTGGTTATTTATTACAGTGATATTTGTATTCGTCTTCTTTAACTTTTGTCCAAAGACATATTTTTTGAAACATTGTGGCTTCATCAAAGAGCATCGACACACATGCCCCTCTTTCCATGAGGTATACTTCATATGGGGCTGTAGCTCTGGGTTTAATGCACCTTTAATAAACATAGTTTGTCCGAAATTAGTTAGTTTAAACAATTGTCTTCTTTGCAGAATGATGCTGCATTACCTTCCTCACATGGAGTTGGGGTTGTAAAATTATCACACCTCCACTGGTTTGTTCCATCATTCCAAGAGCTCATGTGAAGACAGCCACAAAGAAATCCACAGCATTATTGCAAATACCATCTCTCTTTCAAAAATAAATAAATAAACAAACATTTTAATCTGGAACTTGTCAAAATTAAGACTGTTGTGAAGAGCGTCTGTTATTCTACACTCACTGACCACTTTGTTAGGTCCACCTACCCAGCCTTCAGAACGGCCTTAATCCTGGTTAGCAGAGATTCTACAAGGTTCTGGAAGCATTCCTCAGAGAGTTTGGTCCATGTTTTCATGACAGCATCACAGTTGCTGCAGATTTGTCAGCTGAACATCCATGATGATAATCTGTTCCACCACATCCCAGATGTTCTATTGGGTTCTGGTGACTGTGGAAGTCATCAGAGTCCAGTGAACTCATTGTTCTAGAAACCAGTCTGAGATGATTCCAGCTTTATGACATGGTGAGAGTAGCATCAGAAGATGGTACTCTGTGGTCGTAAAGGGATGGACATGGTCAGCAACAAGACTCAGGTAGACTGTGGGGTTGGAACCAAAACCTTTCATGTTGTTGATGTAAAATTCTGACCATCTGAATGCTGCAGCAGAAATAGACTCATCAGACCAGACAATGTTTTTCCATCTTCTATTGTCCAGTTTTGGTGATTCTGTGTGAATTGTAGCCTCAGTTTCCTGTTCTTAGCTGACAGCAGTGATTCCTGGTGTGTTCTTCTGCTGGTTCATATGGATGAAGGTTGTTGTGTGTTCAGAGATGATCTTCTGCAGACCTCGATTGTAACCAGTGGATCTTTGAGTTCCTGCTGTCTATCAGCTGGAACCAGTCTGGTCATTCTCCTCTAACATCAACAACCCACAGAACTGCTGCTCTATGGATATTTTCTCTTTTTCTGACCATTCTCTGTAAATCCTAGAGATGGTTGTGGGTGAAAATCCCAGTAGTTCAGCAGTTTCTGAAATCCTCAGACCAGCCGATCTGGAACCAACAACCATGATACGTTCAAAGTCGATTCTGGCTCCTGTCTTCTACATTCTGATGCTCAGTTCGAGTTGCAGCAGATCTTCTGGACCATGTCCATGCCTAAATGCATTGAGTTGCTGCCAGAGTTTCACAAACTAGCTGAATTATCAAACTGCCTCTCGTGCATTAAAAACTGGCTTGGATTTAATCAATTACAACTGAGTAAAATGAAAACGGAAACTTTAATCATTGCCCTAAAACCCATAGTGTCTCATATTAAGCAACACCTTGGTTTCCTGGACCCCACGTGCAAGTCTTCCCTCAGAAACCTTAGTGCCATTTTTTAAGCATTCAATGTACCCAGACAAGCATTAAGAAACATCTCTAAACTGAGAAGAATGATTTCCAAAGGTGACATTTTATTTCTTCTCTTTTAGAATATTGCAATTCTCTTTTTACTTGTTTTAATAACTCTACAGTAAAACGCCTACAGTTGGTTCAAAATGCTGCTGCAAGGCTTTTCAAAGGAACCACCGAAAGGTTCCACATTTCCCCAGTTTAATCTTCATTGCATTGGCTCCCTGTCAATTATAGAATCGATTTTAAATTTTTTGTTTTGACTTTTAGAGCTCTAAATGGACTGGCTCCCGATTACATTTCCCAACTGTTGGTCTCATACACCCATACACTGTTCGTTTCTCAAACTTGAACCTACTCAAGGTCCCGAAACGTTGCTTTTCAGGCAGTAGCCCCGAGACTCTGGAACGCCCTCAGCTCCTCTCTTCAGGCGGCCGCTTCAGTTGAATCTTTTAAGAAACAGCTGAAGACGCTCCTTTTTAAAAAAAGCTTTGAACTAAATGATCTTTTACTCTGTTTTATTTATTCAATTTTTGATTTTATTATGTTGTTCTTGTACTCTGGAAAGCACTTTGTGACACTGTATGTGAAAAGTGCTATACAAATAAAGGTTACTTACTCACATGTGATTGAATGATTAAAAATTTGCGTTAACGAGCAGTTGAATAGCTGTACCTAATAAAGTGGCCAGTGAGTGTAGATTTCACGTTTTAGTGCAGATGGAACAAGCGGCTGGGTGGCTCAGTGGGCTAGGTGAAGGGCTGGCACGCAGGAGCCCTGGGTTCGATTCCTGGGTTGTCCACTAATCCCCACCCAGATTGGGTCTCTAGGCAAGACCCTTGACGCTGCTGCCTAACTGGGTCCCTGTGCCCCTCAAATACAGGGTTGTGTCAGGAAGGGCATCCGGCGTAAAAACTCTGCCAAATCACTGATGCGAAACAGTGGGTGCTGTTACGCTGTGGTGACCCTGAAAGGGATAAGCTGAAAGTGAACTACAGTGCAGATGGAACAACATGGTGCTGTTAGACTTTAAGGATTGTGTCTTTGCACATATGAATGAAACACAGATGAATGCAAACACTCTCTGCAGGGTTAAAATCCTTCAAAATAACAATTCTGAAAGCATGTGAGCGCACTCGAACCTGAGTTCTGTTTGATTCAGACGGCTGTTGATCTTCATGGATGCAGCCTCAGATTTGTCATTTTCTATTATAGTTTGGGGATTTCTGATCAAACATTTGTGTTTTAGCAATCTTCAAAGAGTGAATGCTTCAGACAAAGCTGTAGATGTCAATGTTTCCTCTTCGTAAATTCCGTTTCAGATGTCTGTGTGCCAAAAATAGAAACTTCTACTGCAGCTACTCCGTCCCCCTGGGATAAAAGAGACGTTTTTCAAACAGAAATCTGACAACAGTACTTTGTCTTCACATCATGACAGATATAATTAGTCTGTGTAAAATGGTTTAGATTCCTTCTAATTTTTCTAAATATATTTTTAAAATAACAAGTTAGTCTAGAGGCCGTAGTGTTCCTCCTGCAGGGAAGAAGGTGTTTTTAAAGCATCAATTTCTCCTTTTTAATTCATGGCTGCAGTAAGAGTGAGTTATAGAAACATTTTCCTACTTTTGCCTCATGATAAATTAATTCAAGATGAATTGCAAGTTTATTGGGGAGCTTCTGGGGATGGTATTTACAAAAGGTTCATATAAATTGTTTATGGACTGAGCATGTTCTGTAATATTTTAAGACTTTGTTTTCCACCTGGAGGAAAATTAGTACAAGGAGGCAAAGATGTAGAAATAAGAAAATCTGTAAAAAAGTAAAAAAAAAAAAAAAAAATGTTTTCCATAAAAATGATTCTTCGCATTTTTTTCAGCCTGAACTTCCCTGTAATTGTGCCAATAATGACATTCCATTCGATTTTGAATAAATTATTGATGTGAGTATTGGAGGTTTTTTTATCTTTTTTGTGTGCATTTTACAGTTTTATGAGGAGACTTTTATGCCTGCGTCATGCCAAGACTGAGATAAATTTATCCAAGTGTCAAGGCCAGACGCAGACTGGATCCACACGAGGAATGGAGCTGCCCCCACTGGAGGAAAACACCAAAAATGGGAAACCTGCCTCAGAGCACCGGATGTGATGAAGAGGCAGGGACGTTTGGATCCATAAGCAAATGGTTTAATGGACAAGGGCAAAACATAAGCGTGGTCAGAGTCCAGGTGTGGGTCGAGGCAGGAGGCAGGCAGGTAACCAAGGAGACAGGCATAGATCAAAACCAGGAGCTGAAACAAGGAGAAACGCTCAGAAATGTATGCCAGGCAGTACAAGACTTGGCAATGAGGTGGTGACAGCAGCCAGACCACACTGAAAAAAAAATTATTTTGGATTTACATAAAAAAATTATGTACAGCGGTTGCACATAATAAAGTTATGTTTTTTAAAAAGATTTTTTTTACATAAAGATTTTATAT
>NW_023416890.1:318199-324231 GCF_002922805.2 Oryzias melastigma | reverse complement strand
GTTGCATTAATGTCAGCAAAGATGCACGGGGATAGGCGCAGATCGCTCTCAAGCAGCCATACTTGCCAAGCGTGTCACGTGACTCCAAGATTTTATATATTTTTTAAGTTCAACCAACATATATTTATCAAGTAATTTTTGTTTATATATTTTATGTCTAATAGTTACATTTACCTTATAGATTACTTGAGCTATTAGGTCATGTAGAAACAAAATAATCTGCATATGTTTAATGTACTTGACTATTATATGTTCTTAAAACATAATTTTATAATTTTTATATCACGCTACACTAATTTCATTATGCTCACTCTACTTAACTATTATATGTTATTAAAACATAATTGTGTAATGTTTATTTCATTTTAAAATAATGTAATTGTGTTTACTATATTAAACTATTATATTTTATTTAAACATAAATAAAATGTGGCAACCTCACCAACACACAAAAAAGAAGCATTACTTGTGTCAACATTTTGTATTGTAAAATATTTCCAAAAAAGGCAAAGTAATACATTGCATCAATACCAGTTTTACAAAAATTCCACTTGTGACACCTTGTAACATCTATTAGAACCTGGCTAAATTGTAAAGAAATGTTAAATTGTAATGTATTCTACTCTATAAGTTTAATTAAATGCTACCCAAAATGGCAAGATAAGCGTAGAAAAACATAAATTAACACACATTGACAGCTCATAAATTTCATTTAAGTAAACACTTCCTTGTTCTCAGGATCATGTTTGATGGCATATATTCCAACCATTGTCTCTTCAACCAGCCCTTGAATGATGTTCTGCCTAAAAAACAAAGACAGCAATTTATTTTAACAGAAGTTTACTTGTCTTTTTACAACAAAAAACTGTTTATAAAAAAAACTAAAATAATGTGCAAAAAAAGGGGAAAAAAAGTTAAAGTTATTCTTCTCATGATCAGCGCTTTATATTTCAATGTAATTATTCTGGATAAATGCTCCACTAGATGTATGCATGTCGTGAACAGATCACAAAATGTTGTTGATGTAAAACGCAGCAGAAACCAGCAGCAGTTTAAACCGGATTCTAACACAAACAATCCGGTCAAGCGAACGGTGTGGTCACATATTCAGATTTCAGGGATCAATAACTATTTTAAAAACGCATCAAACTGTCAGCAAGTGTCTCTATTGGTTTGTCTGAATGTTTACAACAACCTAAAAAGGCATTTCAGCAGAAAAAAAGAGTTTTTGTTTCTTTTTAAGCTCTTCGTGTTGCTTAACTGTGCTAAGCTAAGCGCTAGCTCCGTGATTTAACTGCTGAGGACCCGAGCTGTCCTTTGATATGCCTGTTTAATTTCTCTGACAGAGAAATAAAAGTTAAGAGAATTAACTACTGTGGTAATAAAACCGAAAATGTGATGTCTTAAGTGCTTAAAAAAGGTCAAATAATCTTAAAAAAAAAGAAAAACTAATAAATGGTTGTAATGATAACAGATAGTCATGAACACTCAATCAAATTCATGTTAAACAAACTCATCATTCCTTTTTTAAATTCTTAACATTTTATTAAAAATATTCAATAGCTCTAATGATATTAAACCTAAAATCAAAAAACTCTCACATGAATAATTATCTTGTATATAATACAAAAACATTTATTTTTTCCTTGTAAATATTTGTTATATTTTAAATTGTTTATTAAAGCGACTTTACAGAAGTGTTCTATTAAAGATTTAATTATAAAAGAAGATTAATGAAATATAAATGAGGGACAACCCAAATCTGTTTATTCAATTTGTTCATGTTTTAAATGTGTTACAAAAGTATCAGATCGGGACTCGGAATCGGCAGATACACAAAATCCAATTACTCTGAATCGGACCCAAAAAAACCTGATCAGGACATCCCAAATAAAATCAAACTGCTCCTAAACAAGTGCAACGTTATTCAAAACTATAATGATATACTTACACATATTCTCTTATTAGGTTTTCTGGATCTTCATTGATGTACACACTGGGCCCCTTGATAATGCACTCACGCCTGAGGTCAACATTATCCGGATCCTAGTTAGGAGTGACAATAAAAACATATATGTCATCTGTTCTAAAGTTTTATTTGCTTTTGTTTTCCACAAAAAGAAAATTTGCATAAAATATAATACAAATTCTTACTTGGGCCATGGGTTCCACAATTCTCTGCAGTTGTCTTCCAATTTTTCCTCCACGTCGCTGAAATAGCTTAAGAAGTCTGACAGACAGCACGTCTAACTGTGGCAGGAACCTGGTCTGCAGGCATTGTGGTGATGCGCTTGAATTCAGCATTTATCTGAAACAACAGTAGTTGAAATTTGTGGTTAAAAATAAATTACAAACACAATAGGTAGAACAAGATTTTATAGAAATATAGAGTACTGATAAAACACATAAGGTCTCTTAGTTTAGTGTCATGCAGGAGTGGCCAAAAACGAGTTTATTTCACTATTGCAAGATCATCTCACTAAAAAAAACGAAAATATGTGAGCAAAATGTAACCAACAAATCAATAATTTATACTCAATAACAAACCAATCAGACTTTGTAGCTCGATATAATAACTTCAAGTGAAACATTTTAACACAAAAACTTTTTTTTAACAAAACATAAGAACTAATACTCCTGACTGACTGAGCGCCCCTCCCCCTGCGCGCGCTTACTCGCACGCGCTGCGCACTCTCCTTTTCTCCCCCTTTCCCCCGCCCAGTGCCAGTTCTCTGCTCCAACCCCCAACACTCGCAGGCGGAACGTGAAGCCAACCCGGAAGTAACAAAACGTTGCAGTACCTGCACTGACCAGAGAGGCTGGTGCTTAGAGTGAGCAAATTCCCATAGACTCCCATGTTAAAATCCTCATTTTCAGCCCTCTAATAAACCCCTTTAATGCCTGGTGCTTAAAGTTTTTAATTCCTCAATGGCTGCATATTTGATCCATGACAACTCTGAGGGGGGTGAATTTTTTTCTAAGTTTGTAATTTTTTTTTAAAACAGCATTTATTTTCGCTTAATGAGGGGGCGCGGCCTTTGATTGACAAGTGACGATCGCGGTGGATTCTGGGAGCTGTGCTCCGGTGATTTGCTGGTCTGCTACAGATTTAGCGTTAGCATGAGCGCTATATTTCGGTTTTTGTCCTGCTGCCTGCTGTAAACTGTTCTAATATGATCTCTGGGAGTCATCTGGTGTCTTTTCTCAGGTAAGTACTAAAAGAATAACTTTATATTTGCCGGAAATAAATCATTAATGTTTATTATGATTATTTATTTTAGTTCCAGTAATTCGATTTTTTAAAATTCTCAGCAACATTAATATCTATTGTGTTTAAAGTTTAAAAACTGACGTTTTCTCTGTATTTTTTATTGATAGTTCTTTTGTTTAATCACAAAGTTATAACATATAAGGACATGATTCAGATCTGCTACAGTAACACCAGAATCTCTTCATGTGAAGTTACAATGTGAAGACAGACAACTTTCAGTTAATAACATATAATTAAATACTTATTTTTTTTTAACAAATGTGTACATATTATATTTATCTTTGTCTTGTGATTTTAATGTATATTAAATGTTATTTTTTTAAATTGTATCTAATGTTTGTCTTGTATTTTCTTCTTCAGGTCTGCTTCTGGTGGTGAGTGGATTCAATTAAAGGCAGTAAAATTCTCATTTTAACATATGAAGATGACTCCTGCAGATGTGTGATTCAATAAAAATCATGTTTAACATATGAGTGACCAGTCTCTTCTGTGTATTCACTGTTTTAGCATATAGGTAAGACAAAAGGAAATGTGGGTCAAAGTCAGATTGTACAAAATTTATTTTTGAAGCAGATGAAATGATTCAAAACATTACAAACATTAATCATTGAAAATTCAGAATTGGTTTCCCTTTATTCAAAGTAGGGGCCTCTTTAAACATGTCATGGTTAGAAAGCATCATCTATGATAATACTGTCTGTTTTTATACATTTAAAGAACCTAATAAATGATCCTAAAGAGTACATTTCTATCTACTGAAAACAAATTCAGTAAGAAATGAAAGAGAATAAAAGTTTATTGGTGGGTTGAAGAGGGTGCAGCTGCTGGACGTTCTCTCCAATCCCAATGACAGCTCCAGACTCCAGACGTCGCCCGTTCACGTCCTCCACAGTGATGAGAGAACCAGGAGCTGCTCTTCCTTGTAGAATTAAAAATAAAAGATGTCCACCACCGTCTGCCTCAGCTGAACCAGGTGATGTGGGTCCTCGTCGAGCTCACGTCGCTGTGGTGGTTTTGTTGAACTGTCCTTCTGGTGCCAAATGGAAATGACATCACCATTAATCCAAACTGTAATTGTAAGGAAAAGAAAATAGATTTCACTCAGAAATATTTGTACATGTGCTGTTTCTGTAAAGATGAGCTAAACACACAAAATAAAATATTTCATCTTGTTTATGCTCAAAATGCATGTGAATATCTTTAAACCAAATCTTTTAAGAAAATGAGTTTATCTTTGAAAGAACATGACAGTATTTAGTTTGATTGTCAGCAGAAGAGGAGGCAGCATCAGTCTGTTTAACCTCTTCAGACCTGATGTTCATCACATTCTGACTGATATTAGTTCATTCTGCTTCACTGTGACTGTGTTTAGAGGATTCACTTAAATATTAGCTCCAGCTTTAAGAAGTTGACATGATTAACTTAACTAAGTGAAAAGAAATGCTCCTCATATTGTAATCACAGCATTATGTGATCATATATCAACAATTTGATTTAACACTAGAGAAAAACTACGTTTTACACAATCATCTATTACTGTTGTGGTGTATTTTTACTGTGCATATAAAGACTACAGTAACTTAAGACTAAATAAATCTTGGGACCACATAAATAAAATGATCAAACAGTGGATGTTCAGTTCGTACTAAACTCGTACCAGGGAAAAATACGTTTTCATTGTTGTCTAAAAGTCACTTCCACCGTTTTACAGATTGTGTGTAAAACACCATGTACTCACCAGTAAAGATTCATGATGTAAATAATCCACCGCGGTGCAGCTTTCCTGGAGAATTGAAGCTGTTAGCCGTTAGCATCATAGGGTTAGCATTGAGGAGCCGCAGACGGCAGAGCTGTGGGCGTGAACTAAAACAAACCGAAGGAAAAGCGGGTGAACTCGGTCCCGCCCCTTTCCCCCATATTTGGAACGTCCGTGTGAGGCGGAGTTAACTCCAGCCAATATGGCTGCGGCCATGACCTGAATATTCAGGCTTCATTTCAGGGACTGTGGAAGTCAATGGGTGACGTCAGAGATGATGCGTCTAATTATATATTATGTCTATGCTCTGCTCCTCTGTTTTTTTCATGGAAGCACCGGCATAAATTGCATTCACATACAACTTTTCTCGTGTTACACCCCGCCGGACTACCCAAGCTAATCGAGAGACTCCGGTCGATTAAAAAATGAGAGATTTGAGACTAAAAGAATTGAACTAATAATTAGTTCTTTCGAAGCCCGGTGGTTGGAGACCGCTGCATCAGAGCGCACTTACCTAAAGAAACGCGTTTCTCCGCCGCACAGTGCAGTTTAACTAGGCGAGGGTAACCCCTTAGAAACTAATAAAGACAATCCTACATTTCAGATAACCCTATATGATTCCCGAGCCGGCTGCAGGACTCAGTGCTTTGTATTTGCTCCCGCCCTTCTCCACCAGCAGTCGTTATGATTGTTTTGTTTTTATTCGTTGACAAAAATGTCAATCATTTTATTTAAAGTGTTCGTGTCTGAGCGGAGCTTTTCTGGTTTTTCGTTAAGTTTCCGTCAGGTGAAAATGGTCGTTGACAAAGAAATTTTCGTCAACGAAATTAACACTGGTTTGAGTGAACGTACCCTAACTTCAACCTTTTTAAAACCTACGATCCAATACGCCCGCGTAAATGCAGATGCGACTAATTCCTGGTGTGTCTGACCAATCCTCGAAACTGTCGGCTAAAACAACTTTTAGCACTTTAGGTAAAATTCAAGTGAAAGCTTAAAGAAAAC
>NW_023416890.1:316760-318141 GCF_002922805.2 Oryzias melastigma | reverse complement strand
CTTTTGACACGAAGAACCCCAGGAAATAGTCTAGTTCCTTTGCTAACAACATATCTGAATATGCTGTTCCAAATGAGTTTGTCATAAAAATATATATGTATAGAGAGAGAGAGGTAGTAGTAATGGGGAAATGCACACTAATAAGTACAAAATGTTGATAAAATTGAAAATAGTATTCACAATTAGTAATCTAATCTACATTCTTTGATACTAGCTGACTGCGAACAATAGCTGAACCAGGTTGCTTTTTTCCCTGATACGTAACTCAACATACACTGCTCTAAAAAACTACTACTTTTTTAAATTTCCTCTCAAAAATGTTAAATGTTAAACTCTAGTCAATACTCAGAGAAGTTGTAATTTTTTTTACCTACCTTTTTATTGTGAAACGCATCCAGTCCTCTCGGTGAAATGGGAAAAAAAGATGGCCGACAGCTATCTGAATCCAGAATATTCCTTCGCAAAGGGGCGGAGTCATTTAGAAAACATAACCGAAGTGTTTTAGATCAACATAACAAATTCTTAACACTTTAACATTGGTAAGGAATACAAAAAACCAACACAATCTCAATATGTTTTCAACATCAACATATAAAAAACATGTAGAATATATGAAAATAAAACATGTCTATTTGACAAACTGGCAAAAGCCTTTTTTTCAGTGTATGTACTGGTGGTGATGAGGTGGATTGGGAACAGCTGAGGAGATCTGGCTGAGGGAGAGACTGGTGAGAGTGGAGAGGGAGTGCAGGGTCAGTACTCAGGCGAGGGCTCACTCTGGTGGTCAGATGTGGTGCCTGATGGGGGAATCCTGACACCGGAAGAGGAAAAACAACAAGGACGATGGACCCTCCCAAACACCACCAAACCAACAAACTCCTGACGGTTCTCCCTCCCCCTCTTCACCCACTTCACCCCACCTGAAATTAACTGAGAAGATGATGGAGCGAGTCGGGATTGGGCTTTGATTGACCCCTCTGGCCAATCCATTTTTGTCCCCTATAACGTTTGAAGGGAAGACATAAAGCTCCACCCTCTCCTGTGCAACATCATATCCTGTCCCTGCAGTCAGATGTTTACCAATAGTCATGATGTTCTCCTGAAAAACCTGGGACCCTGTTCTCTAGAAACACACAGTTTCGGTACTTGTCACTAACAGGAGGAAAAAATCTCCATGGAGAAATTCCATTCTCCTAAAGCAGGGGTCGGCAACCCAAAGTGTTGAAAGAGCCACTTTGGACCAATACAATATTAACCAAATATGTCTGGAGCCGCATAAATTGAATCAGCTTATAAAAGTCGTACACTGAAAGTGACACATGGAGAATGTGTCGAATAAACGATTATTTCTCCTGCTGCGTGTCCTTGTGTCATATAAGCT
>NW_023416890.1:307230-312368 GCF_002922805.2 Oryzias melastigma | reverse complement strand
TGACCTCCTGACCCAGTATGTACCAGCCAGACCTCTCCGGTCATCTGGATCTGGTCTTTTATCAGTTCCTAGAGTCAGAACTAAACATTGTAACATTCCACCCTTGGAAACAACTGTGATAACCTGTGTTGACCATTTGGTCACCCAACTTTGATGTGGAGTCCCTTTTCCCAAGATAACGAAGTCCTCTCCCAGCAGGGGGGGCATAAAGTTGTCTGAAACCTCTATCTCCCACTCGGATTTTAGTCATTAAACCGGGCCAGAACCCTGAATATTTTGCATTCAAAACTCTGGTTATCTTCAGCCTGTCAACTTCAAAGGAGTCCTGGTTCCAGCAGGCTGACCCCCTGGAGAGTCTGCAAGCATTCCCGACAGACACTCAAGTCCTTTGTTTGAAACACGTGACCCTTCGTAACTTTTATAATGTTTTAAAACACAGGACTTTTGTTAATTGGATCTAACATGTAAAACATCTCTCCACAGCTCCAAGAAATGTCCTATTATTACCTGTGTGTAATCAAACCTTTATTCCTAACAGAAGAAGATTCACAACTACTTTGAGGTTAAAATCTATGAATTAATCATTGTGTAACCGTCAAAGCTTGGAGAATTGCTTTTCTGTGTTTATGTGGACTTTGGGAAGCGTTTTATGTGCCACATATAGGATTCACACACACATATAGAGTTTTATAAACTCTGTTTGATAGAAACCAGTTTTGTTGTTAATTAAGCATTAAGAAAAAACACATCCAGAGACCAGAATAAAGTTACGCCACTGATATTTGCATAGCCAGAGTTCATTGGGACATGCAAATTACCTCCAATCGTAAAACGCCTCAAATCCCCACGGATTGGGCGATTCTGGTCCTGCCTCTCAAATTCAAAATCCTGGCACGCACGCCAGAGCAAGAGCTTCTCAGACCTTCTCAACACCTTCTCAGGTCTTTTCACACCTTCACAGGGTTTCACAAGAAACAACAAACAACAGGCTCTCAAGCCACGAGCCATAAGCCAGAACAGGAACAGAACAGGAACATCACAAGTTCTTCCAGTCTTAAGATCAACATTTTTTCAATTTTTGATGCTTGTATTTTGAAACTGATTTTTAATGCTAGACCATTCGATAAGTTTCATTGTCCGGCCAGCTTTGCGACTTATACTTTTTGGTCACAAAACGGAATAGAGAAATCGTTCGACCACTCCAGAAGCTAAGTGACTGAACAGAGCAGAACCAGCAGAGCCGCAGGTTCCCTTTCCTTCTACACCTGGCTGCAGATCTCCATGGCTGTCCTGAAGCATCCAGCCAGGAACGGGATCAACCATCCTTCCTGGCAGAGCAGACCCAGATCTCCAGACCGCTTGGTGAGAAGTTGAACTTCGCTCATACAGTCAACTGCTGGTGGTTAGAATAAAGATTAACTATTTTTCCAAGAGTAACATCTTTGCCCCGTTTTGAATTCCTCCTTTTAAGAATAGCTTATTCTCAGATCAGTATCAACACCTTTTTATGCACAACACACACTTAATGCATCCACACATTTAGCATTTCTCACCTCAATATTGTATGTCTTTGCTTCTCATTTATCTATTTCTAGTTATTAGTTGAAAGCTATATTCTATTTTCCACATATGTTGATTGCTTTCCATGCTTTTACGTCCAGTATTTCGAGAAGGTAGAAACTGTGCTGGCCTCTCTGACATGAGCTGGGAGCTTATTCCATAGAACAAAGCCATGCAGGCATACATTAACAAGTCGTTGACTGCTGTCCCCTACTTCTGCAGGATTCTTCTTCATGAAGAAAAAAGATGGAGGCCTGCACCCTTGTATAGATTATCGCGGGTTGAACCAGATAACCATTAAGAACAGTTACCCCTTGCCCCTCATGTATTCTACCTTTGAACTTCTCCAAGGTTCAACTGTTTTCACAAGGCTCAACCTCCAGAACGTCTATCATCTTGTAACACAGAATCAGAGGCGTTCGGATCCATCTGCAGTGTTTTTATTTATGCTCAGCGATGTGTTGGCAAAGGCAGCGGTGGTCGGACAGGCGGAGGTCAGAGCCGGCATGGAAGCATCAGAGGCTAGAGCAGACGGAGGTCGGAGGCAGGCGAAGGTCAGACACGGCGAGGGTTTGTCAGAGGCTGGCGGAGACGAAGGTCAGGGACGGGCAGGATTCGAGGCAGGCGGCTAGCAGAAGAGCAAACAGGAACAGAACTGGGTCGAGACACGAAGAAGCAGACTGCTGGAAACACGCTCAGTAGAGGTTAATGGCTCAATACTTCACGGTGTGTTATGGTGGGAGCTTGGTATATATGCTGTGGGAACTGATGAGGGATTGGCAGCAGCTGTGGGATGATTAGTATTCTGGGGACTGTGCACGTGGACAACCAGAGGGGTAGACAGTGGGCAGACTCCTGACACATCTTGTTCATATCAGCGAAGTCTGCCCAGGTCCCTCAGGGTTCTGACTTCAGTTTCGCAGCTGCTTCCAGTGCTTCTGCTTGTGCAATAGCTGCAGCAGCCTCTCTTTGGAATTTCAGCACCTTCTGATCCAACAAAGATGTTTGTTTCCTTTGCCCTTTTATTCTTCGCTCCTACTCATTACACAACATGAAAGTGCCCGCCTTCCTCCCACCCACCCAGGTTATGGATGGTTATCCTGCCTTTACTGTCTGTTGTGAACATCAAGGTCCTGAAGAGCATTCAGTGTTTCCAATGGCTTTTTTCCTTGACTCTGGTCTCATTTGTGAGTTTCATGCCTCCCATCTTGATAAGCATGGTTGTCCATCTGGAGTGTCTTTTGGGGCGGGGGTGGGGCAGCCTCTGACTTGGCTGTGGCCCAATTTCCCTCGTTGTGACTCCAGTTTATAAACACCACCCTTTACATTCACTGCCTGCCAGATTGTCTGCAGACTGAATCTATCTTAGCCATCTAGATTCTTGGCTCATGAAAATTCCTCCCAGTCAGCCTGCTTACCTGGCAGTCTACCTCAGCTCAGTCCTGTCCCTTCTCCTGATTAAGATTTCTGGTGACAATTACCTATTTAAATCTTTGTCTGCCTCCTACAGTGCTCAGCATAAAGGAGTACACCCTCTTTAAAAAGTACTAATTTAATCAGTAGCTCAATGTACAAAAGAACAATTTCCAAACTTTTCACAAGGATGAGTTTAATTGAACACTTGTTGAACTCCAAAACATGAAATTAAGGTGAATAATGTAACTTAGATCACAAAATCTTCAGTTTTACTAAAATTGGTGGAAGCAAAAATTAATACACCCTGCAACAAAAAGTACTGCATCTAGTGTTTTGTATGAGCACCCTGATTTTTAAGGACAGCACCAAGTCTTCTAGGCATGGAATGAACAAGATGGTGACATTTTGCAACGTCTATCTTCTTCCATTCTTCAACAATAACCTTTTTTAGAGCCTGTATGCTGGATGGAGAGTGATGCTCAATTTGTCACTTCAGAATTCCTCACAGGTGTTCGGTTGGATTCAGATCTGGAGACATACTTGGCCATTTAATCACCTTCACCCTGTTCTTCCTCAGAAACGTGTCAGTAGCTCCAATGTGTATTTTGGATCATTGTCGTGTTGGAAAAGTGCACAACGACCAAGTGCATGGAGAGAAGGCAGCATCTTCTCCTTCAGTATAGAACAGTACGTTGTATTGTTGAGTTCATGATCCCATTAATGAAATACAGCTCTCCAACACCAGCAGCACTCATGCAGCCCCACAACAGGACACTGCCACCACCATGCTTCACTGTAGGCACCATGCATTTTTCTTTGAAGTCATCACCTTTATGACGCCATACAGTTTTAAAACCAGTAGTTCCAAAAACGGTGATCTTTGTCTAATGACTCCAGAGTTTAGAATCCCAGTAGTCCTCTTCTTCTTTTTCTACGGGATG
Organism: Oryzias melastigma; assembly: GCF_002922805.2. Classification (NCBI taxonomy): domain Eukaryota; kingdom Metazoa; phylum Chordata; class Actinopteri; order Beloniformes; family Adrianichthyidae; genus Oryzias; species Oryzias melastigma. The sequence continues at coordinate 308,451 of NW_023416890.1, read as the reverse complement.
AAGGAGAGGCTGCCTTCATGGACCATACTCATGCATGCCATTCCTGTGCAGTGTGCATCTTATGGTGTCACGGGAAATGGTCACTCCACTTCGGCTTTCTACTGGTTTTAGCTAACTGCAGGGAACTTGCATGGTGATTTTCTTCAACTCTTCTCATCAGAAGACGCTCCTGTCGAGACGTTAACTTCCGTGGAGACCCTGGACCTCTATGTAAGATGGCTGCACTTCCATCTTTCTTAAATTTTTGGATTACCTTTGCTACAGTATTTTGACTGATGTGTAAAGCTTTGCTGATCGTGTAGCCCTCACCTTTTTGTGTACAGAAATGATTCCATTTCTCTCATTTTGTGACATTTCTCTTCTATGAGGAGCCTTTTCTGAAGGCATGAAATGGAAAGGCCTTTCCTTTACTAAGCAATGCCCTTATAGGCACATGCGTTCCAGAAAGGTCTTAAATGAATCAGTAGATTCACCTGTGGTCAGATGCCTGTTAAGCAGAATTTTTTATACTTAAGTGAGGCTTTTCTCCTAAGACTATAGTATAGGTGTATTCATTTTTGCAACAAGGGCTTGAAAGAATTAGTAGGGAAATCCCTTTTTTGTCCGTGCAAATTAAATAATCTTGTTTGTAATCAATGGCCCATATCTGTGGGAGTATTTTGTTGTATAGTATCTCATAGAAAATGTTGATTCTGAAAGAACACTAAAGGTTTCCTGAAAAAAGTTAACCCAATTAGTTTATTAAAAGTTCATTATAGAAATGTCTAGATGAGCAGTGCCATTACTGGACAGCTTGTTACTAAGTGTGAATTTTGTGAATTAAGTGTGACTTATTTGTGATCACATATTAGAATATTCATGTATCAATTAACTATTTCAGTAATTTGAAGACATCTTGGTTGGACAACCTTATGCTCAACTTTGTCAACCGGTTTTCTTGTGTTCACTAAACAGATACTTGCAGCACTGCATCATATTACTGCGTCAATATACAGTACATTGTGCTTTGAAAAGCCTTAATTTTCTTGACATGTTCTGTTTGTTCTCCATAATTGTTCTTTGTTTGGAGTTTAGAGATGATCTTTGTTCTCAGACGTCTGACAGGACTCCAGCAACTGTACTTTGAAATGTTTGTCAAAAAAAAGTCAAATGTTGACCCCTTGGGAAGCGAGGGGACGAGTATAAGTTATAAGAGTTTTTGGATGCACCCCCCCCCCCCCC
>NW_023416890.1:303014-307221 GCF_002922805.2 Oryzias melastigma | reverse complement strand
CTCTATCCAAATGACTCTGGTCAGATGACTAACAAACAGCTTTTTCTTCATGATCTCATGTTCTTGGTGTGGAGAATCTGCCAACCCACCCTGATAAATCTACTGAAAGACTTCTCTGTGCGAAATGTTAAATAGATTTTTTTTTTTTGTAATGATCTATTTTTCTTCTCCTCCCTTGAGTTTAGCTCAGTGGACCTTTTTCTGTCCTGACTAAAGGACTTCCTGTTCTAACCCTATCAGAGATCAGTCTTCTCAGTATCGGTGTCTATGTCCTCTGCATCTGCTGAGCTTCTTATCATCGTCTTCCTTGTTGGTTCATAGATCTCTACCATGTGGTTCTTACTGTTTGCTGTATGCAGCTGTGTTCTGGTCTTCCTGCTCATCTTCTTCCTGACAACTGGAAAGCGCTACAAAGTCTTTAGTGAGAAGTGCCTGAGGCCCCCTGAACCCCTGGTCATCGACAACAGAAAGAGGGACGCCCGGCTAAAAAAGGGTAAAGAAAAATAAATGTATTTTGTGTGTGGGTGGGGTAAGACAGCACTGGATCCTTATGGACCAAATGTTAAAGTCTATATATGGCGTATATATGTCTAAATAAGCTGGTATGCTGACATGCCTGTGTGTGGTGAGAGGTGCTGACTTAGGCAAATTCTCAAATACCTGCAGCACCCAAAGAGGTCATTGTATTTTGTCTAACAGCGTATAGTATAACATGGTGTGATGGAAAATTCCATCACACAGCCGCAGCCTGTAGCGGTAAAGATACAGCAAATACAGAAAATCATTCCATTTCCCTCTCAATACAACAGTTTTGGAAAAATATAGAAGCTAACAAACATCAGTATTTGTTTTATGAGAATTGCAACTCGCTACAGCATATGGGTGTTGAACACAATTTCTAGCATATCTAAGCATGAGCAGGTCAGGGAAGGAGGAGTGGAGCTGCACAAAGCAGTGAGATTTTGTTCCCCTCCTTTCAACCTTTATGTCACACAAGTGAGCTTTTTCAAACGGTATTTTTTAATCTGCTCCATAATTAAAGAAACACTCAAAAACTCCGTTTTAATTTACATTTTTTTAAAATATTTTGGTGTTTTTAACATGTTCTTGTGGCATTCTTCTCATTATGGCGGACATCTATATAGAAAATTAAACATTTCAAAAATAATTTTCTTTATACATGTCCACCATCATGAGAAGAATGCCAAAAGAACATGTTAAAAACACCAAAAAAATCATTTTCATTGGAGCGGGTATTTCAATTGTTTCATAATGTTGTGTTCAACTTTATGGAGTCTGTCGGGCTGGAGTGGTACAGCTTGAAATTTGGCACTTTACTCCCTCATTTGATGCCATGTATATCCTTCTGTTCTCTTCCACACATGTCTCTGTTTTTGGCCAGAAATGTAACAATCTTTGTGGGAGAGACAATGAACTGGTCAGTTTCAATTTCTAAACTGCAACAACCCCATGTTAACAGGGAGAGATGCTTTATTCATCCTTGAAATTTGAATTTTTCTTTGAGCTAAAGGGAAGGCCAAATAAGAAAGGAGAGAATGGAATGGTGGCAAGCAAATAAAACAATTAGATTCAATTTTTTTTTATAAAACCCAAAATTACAAAGAAAATTGCCTCATTGGGCTTCAAAATATGAAAAATAGTTAAAAACTAAGACTAAATAAAACTGGTTATCCCTGCCCTTAGACCCTCCCTCCCGGAAAGGAAGAACTCCTAAAAAAACAGAGTCAGGAAAAAAGAAGAAACCTTAGGGATTCCCACATGAAGGAGAGATCCTATCCCAGGACGGACAGGTGATACCAGAACTGTTAAAGAAAGATTAGCTTCTACAACTACGTATCTAAAAGAGTTCATTCAGATGGAGCTGAGGGACGAGTGATGATTAAGTCCATAGTCAAGATGAAGCAGAAGTGCAGTCCACGACCAGGAGCAGGAGGACAGACGACCCAGCAGGAATCACTCTCACTCAGAGATGCAGGATGGTGTCGGGGGAAGGTCCACGGCCAAGAGTGGGAGCGTGGGCGATCCACCGGGGATCTGAAATCTCTCCAGCTCCCCAGAGGAGAGTGGGAAAGAAGAACAACATGTGAATGGAACTGCACCAACAAAAGCATGGAAAACTAACACCGGAGTGATGTGTTCTCTTCTACTAGTTCCTGCTAACAGTCTTGTTGCTGCATTCTGGACAAGCTGAAAACTTTTTAAAGAACTTTTCGGGCATGCTATTAGTAAAGAGTTACAGTAATCCAGTCTAGACGTAACAAATGCATGGATGAGTTTTTCAGCGTCACTTTTAGAGAACATATTTCTGATCCTAGCTATATTACGTAGGTGAAAAAATGCAGTTTTACAAGCTTGAGATATGTGAGCCTTAAATGATAAATCCTGGTCAAATGAAACCCCTAAGTTTCTGACTGAAGAATTGGAGGCAACATTTACACCATCCAGGGAGACACAAACACTATGCTCACATTCAACTAGAGCATTCAAAATAAAGCACATTTATAAACACACAAAAATCATGTCAAAAAAGAAAAAGGGGGAATTTTTACTGTATAGTTGGAAATGTTTTTGTGGAGGAAATGCTTCATTTGATTGACAGACTCAGTCATAAGCATATTTCCTCTGTTTGCTTCCTAAGATATCCAAAGACACTAAGAGCATAGGATTGATTTTAAGAATCTTTTAATGGTTTGTGGGTGCTTTTGGTCTTAGTCCTTCTTTTATGTCAGATTTACTTTTAGTTTATGAACCTCCCTGAGCTCTCGAGGTCTGCTACAGGTCCCTAGAGTCAGGACAAAAATCCACGGCGAGGCCTCTTTTAGATATTATGGGCCTCTTCTGAGGGACTGCCAGCCTGAGGACATGAGGGCTTCGTCCACTGTTGAGGTTCTTAAAAAGAAGCTTAAGAAAGCTTTTAAATAATTAGATAATATTTACGATCTAGCGTTTTACTTCTTCTTCTTTTCCTTTTGGCTTTTCCCTTCAGGGGTCGCCACAGTGAATCAGTTTCCTCCATCTAAGCCTGTCTTCAGCATCCTCCACTCTAACACCAGCCACCTTCATGTCTTCATTCACTGCATCCATAAACCTCCTCTTTGGTCTTCCTCTAGACCTCTTTCCTGGCAGCTCTAGACTCAGCATCCTTCTACCAATATATTCACTGTCTCTCCTCTGAACATGTCCAAACCATCTCAGTCTGGCCTCTCTGTATAGTTTTCGAAAGAATAGTAGTTAAACTTTGCATTTTTAACGAGAAATAAGTCAAAATAGCCATTTTTGAATGTGAATAAAAAGATTTTGGTCCATAATTCCAGGTCTTGGACACTAGATCCTTGTTCTACAGGTCACCTTCTATTACCTCACAAAGACTTGTGTACATTTACTATATAGTTTTTGAAAGATTAGTAGTTAAACTTTGCATTTTTGATGGTAACAACAATAATAACCTCGGAGGATGTTAATATAGCACTTAAAATGTTTATCATAGTGAAAACATTCACCAAGACCTTACGATCTTGCAGTGACTACAAACGGACTACAAATGTTTTCTTCTTCTGCTGTTTTACATGACAGCAGTTTACTCCCTAAGCTAAGAGGATACAGCGCCACTTCAAAACACTTTTTATCCTGTAATCCAAACACGTTACGGTGACTCGGTGGCTTTTTTTTTAACTGTAATCCAGTCAGGAGAAGCTCTCGGTTGCTGAGAAAAACATAAATTCTTGTGATCAAGGAGTTTTACTGTTTGGAAATGACTGTGTGGTATAGTGGGCGAAGAGCGGAAGTGACGTGTGGTTCACGGATGCGGGGTAAGCGGTGCAACCGATTTGCTTCCGCATACAGAAAATGCAGCCACAAGCTCTTCCACCGAGTTCCGTGCTCTGCCGTAAACCGTGTAATACGGGCACGTGACTTTTTTGTAGCGCGGCTGGCTTGACCGTGGCTCAGCGACCAGCGACTCACTTGACCGCCGTCGGCTCTGCACTCTTTTGATCTCTGTGCAAACAGTATTGATCTGACATGTGCACTTGAAGAGAAAAAACAAGATAAAATTCGGGACACTCCTTGATAGAATGAGCAGCTGGAGAACCAAAAGTGAAACTTAAATTCTTTGGTTATTGGAGGAGCTTCGTTCTAAAAATAACTTGTGACGGTCAAACCCGCGAATTAGGATTATAGATGTTAG
>NW_023416890.1:295747-298516 GCF_002922805.2 Oryzias melastigma | reverse complement strand
CCCGGTATTTGTCTGTCACTATGGCAACGGTGTAAACGCAGAGACATCTGGAAAGATCTAGAAAAATCTGGAAGCTGCCAAGCTAGGGAAAGTCCCGGTATTTGTTTCTGCGTTTACATCGTTACCATGCATGGTAGCCATGGCTACAGACAAACGCGTGACAAACACGTGACTAATTTTTTAATGACATCATCAAGGCATTTTAGCTGTGTCATCAGATGAGCATGTGAGGTCATCAGATGAGCATGTGAGGTCATCAGATGAGCATGTGATGTCATCAGATGAGCATGTGAGGTCACACACTGTAAGACACAGATATCGCAAGATCTCTTGTTCATCGGTATTCTGGCATTTCTTCATATCACTTAAAGGTTAAAGACAAGGAGATATTAAAGCAAAAGCGTAATAAAACGCAATCAAATTAGGAATAAAAAAAGCTTAACTGCAATTTTAAATATGGCGAGCCTTGTTAACAAAAGTGAAGCAGCTGACGATGAGTTTCCTGATGTTCTGAAAAGTGACAAATGCACTTATTTCAAAAGAGAGAAATTGGGAGAGGGAACTTTTGGGGATGTGCTTCTCTATAAAACTCGGGGTACATCTGAACATGTGGCTGTGAAATTTATGTGTAAAACTGAAGGAAGGAAGGAGTTACAAATACTCCAGAAAATAAGGGTCTTTGACCCTGATGAAAATTGCCTTGTGAGGGTACTGGACCACTTTAAATACAATTCAGCAATTTGTGTTGTGTTTGAAAAACTTGACCAGGATCTTGTAGATTTTACTACAAATAGAAAGAAGCCATTTGAGGTCTGTGAACTCAGGCCAGTTGCTCAGCAACTGATGGTGGCTTTAAAAGCTCTAAAGTCGATAGGCGTTGTTCATTGTGACATTAAACCTAACAATATAATGTTAGTAGATCAACAGTGTTCTCCTTATCAAGTCAAACTAATAGATTTCGGTTTGGCCCAAAAAAAATCTAATCTAACTCGCCACAGCCAAATTCAGGTATTGGGTTACAGGGCTCCTGAGGCAGTCTTTGGTTGTCCAATGGATGAAGGTGTGGATATGTGGAGTGTTGGATGTGTTTTAGCTGGCTTGTATAGGGGACAGCACTTCTACATGAGAGCCTGCTCGTATGACTACATTGCATCTGTTGTACATTTGCAAGGTCAACCTCCGGACAGTGTTTTAAAAAAAGGTATACGAGTAAAGAATTTTTTTAATTTCAACAAAAAATCAGAAGGCAGTAAGTATACATTCAAAACAATGAATGAATACATGCAGTTGCCAAGTGACTTTAGATATTGGTCAGTGATGGATGATTTTTTGAAAAACATTTATACACTGGATGATCTGCTTAAAAAACGCATCAGAGGAGCAGATTCACAGGAGGATGAGTCGGATTTTGAAGAGTTTAAATCTCTATTAAAGCAGATGCTTAATCTTGATCCAACGAAAAGGATCACGCCTGAGGAAGCTCTCAACCATAACTTCATTACCATGAGCCATCTTTCATCAAGAACAGATGACTCGTATGTAAAAGAGGCACAGCAATTCATGAGTGTCTGTCAGCCCACAACTAGTGTAGAAACTGATGCTCACAATACTGATGGTAAAACTGTCTGTGGTCAAAATATTAAAGTGAATTCAACTTCTACTTCAGTGCAAGACTCAACTGTTCCTCCTGTAAAAAAGACAACAAAAAAGAAAGTCCTTGATACTTTTTTAAAAAGGAAATTAATTTCCTCAGTTAAGGACAAAATTGACCAAGTTCCACACAAGATTGTGGATAAGACCAAACATACAACCTCAAAAGATGTAGCTGACAACCTCACAACTTCTAGCAGTGTCAGCAAACAGGTCTCAAAAAAGAAAAAAATGAACAACAAAGTTCTTAAAGGAAATACATCTTCAGGAACAAGTGAGACACCTGAAGAAAGCTCAGTGAAAGAAGTGAACACTAGGACAACTAGTTTTCATTCAAAGTGTGATAAAAAAGCAAACAAAAGACCACCAAGTATGGAGGCAAAGACCAACAGAGAAACCACAAAAGGTTTGGTCGACAGCCTCAGAACTTCTTTATTGAGAGGAGTTTTAAGAAAGAAAAATGGTTCCAACAAAATAAATTCCCCACTAGTTGAAGAATGTCCACGTTCTGCAACTTCTGATTTCCCCACAAATTCCAGAAATAGTAGCGGACTCGAAATACTAAATGGCTTTTACATTGGAGAAAAACCCAGTTTTGTTCAAGTTAAATCAAACAAAACATTATTAATGAGAGCTAGGGGATTTTTCTCTAGAGTATTATCTAGAGTGTCCATATAGGAACTGATATAATTTCAACTGAAAAAAAAACTATTTGGAAATATTTTAAGTAAAATAATTGTAATAATTTATTAATTAATTTATTAATTGAGGATTACTTGTAGGGTTTAGTTTAGTAGTGTTGTAGTGCTTAGCTTGATAGTGCTAGTAGGGCTTATTTTAGAGTCATTTGCTTTGTAGTGCTTGTAGGGCTTATTTTAGAGTCCTTTGCTTTGTAGTGCTTGTAGGGATTAGCTTAGAGTCCTTTGCTTTGTAGTGCTTGTAGGAACTAGTTTAGAGTCCTTTGCTTTGTAGTGCTTGTAGGGATTAGTTTAGAGTCCTTTGCTTTGTAGTGCTTGTAGGGATTAGTTTAAAGTCCTTTGCTTTGTAGTGCTTGTAGGGATTAGTTTAGAGTCCGTTGCTTTGTAGTGCTTGTAGGGTTTAGTTTCAAATCAAATCAAA